>NC_091302.1:10288344-10335844 GCF_038502225.1 Cherax quadricarinatus | reverse complement strand
AGCTATTCATACATTCTAGTGTTCACTATGTAAATCTTCAGAGCCTTGACCTGCAATACAAATCCATAATTGTCTCTAAGGAGCTGCAATATATTGCACAGGTGTCACGCAAGAAATAAATATATTTGCATCGATATTCCACGCATATTGCTGAATCTAGACAGAAACTCGATGAAAGTATATGGGTAAAAATTGGAATATTCTACCAAAACAGACTAAAAGATCCACAATATTAAACTTACCTAAAAGAACTTAAAAAAAAATTCGTCTCTAACTACATTATATGCAAAACATTATTATTATTATTATTATTATTATTATTACGTATCATTTACAAACTTCTTTTTTACCATAATAATTTTTTGCATATTACTAACAAAAATATTGCCACACACAAATTGCCAACTGCATATTTACTCTATAAATGCCAGTTACCTCTGTCATCAAGTATATAAATGTTAACAGCATAAAAAATATGGACTGAAAAATCCCCCTGTTGCAACTAACTACCGTCATTACGGGATAATCAAGTATCAACTCTATAATAACACTTACGCTGTTACCTGCACCACAAATTTCGTCAAATTATCCGCATATCAGTATTGATGACATGGCATCTTAGATATTTCTAACCCTGTTACATTTTCGAATTTAGTTAGCAACAACTTCTCTACTATTTCTAAACATATATATTAAGACTTAGCTATATTATGATTTTCAGTGTCTTTGTCAATACAAATTCTATATTATCATCCAGCATAAAATAAGTATCTTATATAAAATTAATTAAAGCTCTACAATGAGAGAAACATCTCACTGTAAGCTTCGTCTACATACTGAGTATCACGCGTCTACATTCAATGCTCATGTTGCATATTACACATTGATTTTTACGGTGAATAACGTACATACTTGAAATTGGTTTATTGTATTAGGTTCAGCTTTCTCCTAAGCGCTCTGTAACCTATTGTCTTGACAACAGTGCTGGTGCACGTGTTATTGTGTTGACAACAGTGCTAGTGCACGTGTTATTGTCTTGACAACAGTGCTGGTGCACGTGTTATTGTCTTGACAACAGTGCTGGTGCACGTGTTATTGTCTTGACAACAGTGCTGGTGCATGCGTTATTGTCGTCTGACAACAGTGCTGGTGCATGTGTTGTCTCGACACTATTACTGTTATGTGTGTGTGTTATCTTCCTGACACTAGTACTGTTGTTTGTGTTATAAATGTTACGGCCTCTGGGGATAATCGTCCTCCCATGCCAAGGTTTCAGACACCATATCTACTAAACAAATAAAAAATGAATATACACAGTGAAAGCAGGTTAAAGTTGTGAGATTTACCTGCCAACTTTCATGTTTATTTGGCAGAAGAAAGATCAGCAGTATTGTCAGGATGCAAAATACTTAACAGGCTTCCAACTCTCATATGACATGTTGGTAGTACCTCTTGGAGGGTTGCAGTGTTTGTTCTCGTCAAATTTAATACATAAAAAAAATCACATTTAACATGGATCATATTTACTGCAAATATTTGTCGTTACGAAAGAGCAAAATTGTACATTTTATTTTTTTTAATAAAGAAGCCTATCATAGTGCTGCTGGAAACTTCCAAAATGATCGTTTTTTATTTTTTGCTGTACAACGGAAAATAAATGAAAGCGTCAATGGTTAGGTGACTAGACTATCAACAACCGCAACACAGACCACAACTCAACCTTCAAGCCTCTCCCTTCATATATTTTCCTGCACTAAACATTCACAGCGAGCGAGCGAGAGAGAAAAAGAGAGAGAGAGAGAGAGAGAGAGAGAGAGAGAGAGAGAGAGAGAGAGAGAGAGAGAGAGAGAGAGAGAGAGAGAGAGAAATTTCCTAGACCTTCCAAAAGGAGTAGGTTAGCTCATTTTGCATATGCCTTTCAAATTATATTTAGATGTTACATATTTCTGGTAATATACTTACTCCCAAATCATCTTCGTGTATCTGCATGATCACACTGTCAGGTTTCAGTCTGTGTCTGTTCTTTTCACTCTCTTATTCTCATTATTTTTCATTTGTCAGGACTGAATTCCAGCAGCGTTTTTCTTGATCACGTTTGTAGCCTATTCAATCATTCTGCGGCCTCTCCCTGTCCTTGGTCATTCATTTTATTTGATTAATTGCTCATCACTTGCAAACAGAGATACACAGAATTCAATTTTCTTCAGAAAAGTAGGGGCAAACGCATTGATACACGATGGACTCTACTAAGAAGTAACTTAATACAAGCCATCAAGATAAAGAAATTTAGCATACTGACGCGTGAAGATCTTTCTGCATCACAAAAGGCTACAAATTAATGGTACTAAACTCTGTGGCAAGAGGTGTAACATGCATGTGAGATAGTCTTTTTTTTCTCACAAAGGTATGGAGCACCGCAATAATCGCCCACCACAAGTCGGTAGCGGCAAAATCATTTAGTCTTGCAAGAATTGGAAAAACAGTGAAAATATAGGATACTAATCGGCACAGTCTGCTCAAGACGCTGAACGCTGGTATCCTGCCTAAGCTATGGAACCATCAGGGACCCCAATGGAAATACGTCATTTTGACTTTTTGGGGGGGTTATCTTAGGTAATTTACACGTGTTTTCTGTGTAACTGCATTTCGTGTACCTGTACCTAAATATACGTGCTCACGCAGGATGTTTGGTAAGCCAGGGTCCAATCAGGAAGGGTATTTTTCCGTCATTAGTTGTGTCTGGAGTAGCCGATGAGAGTGAAGAGTACAGACTTCTAGTTTAATATCCCTTGATTCAACCATCTGACAACAGTACATTGCCTAAGTGTTGACAGTAGTCTTTTGGCATCTGCCTTTCATATTTTCCTCTGCCATCTATTCTGACTTCTCCACCAGATTGTGAATCACCCACCTCTATGATACTTGATTTAAAATGTCTACTTACAGTTCAGAAGTTTCTCCAGTACCTCTTGCTATCCTCTTTCACTTTTGTTACTACTATGGATATCTAAAATATTTGCAGTGCATGATTTACCAATTCTGAAGCCACAAGTAGTAAGTTGGTAGACAACAACCATCCAGGGAGGCACAACCATCCTGTCAAGTGAATGTGAAATAGATTTTTTTTTCATTCTGACAGGCCTGTCGATCTTTTCTGAATTATGAAAATGGAAGATGAGAGGTAAATCTTACAAATTCCTATTTACATACAGTAGACACATTCTTATGTGCTTCTCAATAGTTCTTAATCCTGTAATATTTCCCTTTTGAACCTACAACGCATCCTCTTAAACTCCCATAAGCATCTTTGTGGATTTTTC
Organism: Cherax quadricarinatus; assembly: GCF_038502225.1. Lineage (NCBI taxonomy): Eukaryota > Metazoa > Arthropoda > Malacostraca > Decapoda > Parastacidae > Cherax > Cherax quadricarinatus. The sequence continues at coordinate 10,332,524 of NC_091302.1, read as the reverse complement.
ACATATATGTAGCACATTCTTCTGACAGGTTAGGTCTAAGACCAAGTCTTGGGGAAGATAATACATATAACCACAAAATAACAACATAACTAAGCTCGCTCTTACCTGTCAGATTCTAAGTGATCTTTAATTCTCTTTCAAATGGATAATTTTATGATAATAAACAAGTATTGTTAAAAACGTGTCTAAAGCAACGTATATTTTTCCTGCATAAATAAGAATAGTTTAAAAATTGTTAACTGAAACGTTAACAAAATTCATAAGACGTAAGTACAGACGGGGAAAAAGAGGTAATTTTTTCTAAATGAACAGGAGGAGAACATTAAGTGGTTAAGGAAAAGTAAGAAATATTAATGACAGGTAAGAAAATACCGATGTTGGTAAAGGGCAAATAAAAAAAATGTAAGTCATAAACATTACCCCAAGTGAAATAAACGAGACAAAAAAAATAAGAGCATACAAGATGAGGAACACAAACAGGCTTAAGAAAAAAAATAAGGAACATAAAAACAGATGAAAGCCCGTAATAAGCCAATCAGAAAAGGACATATACGCTCCAGCAGAATGCAAGACATGCCTGCACAAACCGCAAAGGAAATAAAATTGCCAAAAATAGAAAATGGGGAAGAGTGATTATGTCTGGAAAGAAACGAGGAGGGGCTAGCAGGAATAGGGGAGAGAACACTTCACAATGAGTGAGGGGAGAAGATGGAAGAGATGGTAAGGGGAGGGTGCAGGGCTAGAAGAGAAGGGTTGAGGAATACAGCAGGAAGAGCTGCAGAGAAAAAAGGGGAAAGAGTTAATGTGTGTGTGAGAGAGAGAAAGAGAGAGAGAGAGAAAAAAAAAAGATACTGCTGAAGTGTATCCGTGTGGACTGAGCTGCAAAGTTCAACACACGCTCTATACGCGTAACTCCAGCCTGGAAACTAGCATATATACGAAACGCAACACAAACCATTAAGCAATGCTCAACAACCTGGCGAACTCAAATTTAAATTTTGTTTGAAAACGTCAATATAAAACGCGGTACTAAATCCGTTTGGCAAATCCATTTTTCCTCCAGAACCTGGAAATTTGTAGAGTATAATTGTTTTTAGTAGAATTTCTCCCTCAGATGTTTAAATGGCTAATCCCATGAATGCACCGACATACTTATACCAGCCTGAATGTTCAATATTTCACTGAACAAGTTTCACATATGATTGGATAAATCAATATAAAAGAAAGTAGGACAGACAACGTTTTGACTCCACTATTATCAAAGAATTAGAACGACGTGTTTTATTTCAAAATCTGTACAACTGTTTTAAATAAAACTATTAACACGCGGATGAGGTATTTCCAGACTTTGATCCAGTGAAATTTGGGCTGAAGATGGACGAGATTGCCGTAAATCTGTGATGTAACTTTACCTTAGGATGTTCGAACTGCACCACCAGATGTCCTGAAATGCATCCACTGCAGCAGTGATCAGCCCTTATCACTTAGAAGTGGAAAACTGCAGAACCGGTGGGGTTTGAACCCATAGCAAGCGAGTCTTAAAACTCACAGGCAAGTGCATTAACCACTCGGCCGGCTGCATGTCCAGTTTCTCATCCTTTTTGCTCCGTGTTTGTACGTGTGTGTGTGTTTGGCAGTTGTTTAAACAATATGATAATATTTTAAATAAATGGTTCAGGGAACCGACAAGTTGATAAATTAGACATATGTACAACACTTGGGTATATTACTCAATAAAGTTACCCAAGTGTTGGACGTGTGTCTAATTTATCAATATGACAATAATTTGGATATGATATAGAGGAGGAAGCTCATGATAATGGTGAAGATGATGATGATATTGATTTAGTTCGCTGGTTATTAGCTTAGGGTCAGAAGAAAATGTTTAAGGTCAGGGTGTCAGGAAAAAGTCCATAGCTTGCAGTCTGGCCCTCGTACTGCTCCGTGATGCAGTCCAGGTATTAGAAGTGTCTAAGCTGATAGTACAGATATAATATCTGCACTATTATAAGAAGAAATTAATGGGAATGAATGACCGATAGTGTGCTGGTCAACTGAGCGTGTTACATGTAATGCATTATTTACATTCATGAAAAAAAAGCACGCCTGAGATTTTAAAATAGGCTTCGCACTGACATTAGCCACCAGTGTTTACCACAGGTAATTATACGTAAATTCTATGTTAATATACGTTAACGTAAACCAACCTAGCAGAGAATAATGAACATTAATGGTAATTCAGCAAATAGAAATGTACTCATAAACTGGAGAACGCTTCACTTAATGATACTACATGCACTTGTTTCGTTACGCTTTCATCCACTACATAGTTTCACTTACCTCTTCTTCCTAATAACCACTTTGTTCCGTCTGCTTCCATCATTACCTTCATAATTTTCCTCCCTCGTCACTGACCTCGTTCACTCAACAGAATAAATTTCATTTCTATTGTTCCTGCCTTCCAAATAACATTCTCTTCCCTCCTGCCCCCCAACAGCCAGAATCCATTCCGACAAGTCTGCATGTCAGCAAGAGCTTGTCAGCATTCAAACGCTCCAGTCACATATTAAATTCGATTATCCGATCTGACGAGAGTCTGCAAACTTTCCCGGTCATGCGGCGCGACCCCCAAGCCTCACGGGACCACCAAACAGCCAGTGGCTCTTCTGACCTCCACTAATGCTTGTTGGCGTGGAAGCTCGAGTTAGAGGCTCGCGGCTATTTCAAGCACATTTAAGAATGAAGCGTTGAGAGAAATCGTAGCTGTTGCTACTTCAAGATCATGCAAGAATGAATCGGTACTTGATGATTATAAGTATGATTCTCTTGTGAATGAAGAGTAAAAGACAAGAAGACACAGCAAGAGTAAATGTTTGTGGGAGCAAGAGCAATAGTTAGAAAATAAGATGATGATTATTATACAAATGAACAGAAGTACAGAAGGAACATACAACACAAAAATATATCCTTTGATATATACCTGCGATATACCTCTGGCCGGTTTTGAGTTTTGATTCCTTAAGCCCGACTTGGAGATTAGACCTTTCTGCTGATTGCCTGCTCAACCAGGCTGTTGCTATTGACAGCCCGACAGTCCACAAACATCACAGCCTCTGGGGGAAGTTTTACACTTGTTCTGTCAATGTTTCTGATATCTTCTGATAACAGGCTGAACAGTTTTGGACCCTCAAGCAGCAGTCAAAACAATCGGTGTATCGAAGTGTCGATATTGACGAGTATCAGTTAATTTCGATGGTATCAATATCGGCCTAAAACTGAGTACCGAAATCGATCAAAATTTTGGTATCGTCCCATTCCAAGACAAAACACCATTTGTTTTCTAGTTACACGACTGATTACTGTGATTGCAAAGACCAAAATGCCTGATAAACATCTGGCTTCTCCTTTCCAAAACTAAGGTTTTAAACTTACTTGAAAGGACTGGTTTCACCTAAATGGAAGATAAAATAAAAAACTGAGCTTCATTTTTACTCGTCCTAAAGAAAAAACTTAAATTAGTTTCTCAGGATTTTTTTTACCCTACCTACAAAATATATTTTATTTTACTGGCGACGTAAATGGAAACGAACCATTTTTTTTCTTTTGGGGTTGAAGGAAGTGTGTTTTTTTCTTTAAACAATTACCATCATTTTTGCGTGACCTATCAATTAGAACAAAATATTTTTAACACGTGCCGAGACATGAAATTTTCATTAACACATACATATAATTATATATATTATATATATATATATATATATATATATATATATATATATATATATATATATATATATATATATATATATATATGATGGGGTCCACCTCTAAAAAAATATTTGTAGTTCTTCCTGAAGCCATGTAAATATTCCACTTCCCTTACCACCCCATCTTTTTTTTACCAATAGGTAGATTTTATTACAAATTATTATTATAATCAAAAAAGAAGCGCTAAGCCACAAGGGCTATACAGCGATTTTATTACAAAGTATCGTACACAAGGCTTAAAAGATACACTGATGGTCTGAGAGATACATTTCAAGTACATATTGCTACGCGTTTGTCAAAGAAGTTTTATGAAAGGGGCATGAAAATCATTCTGAAATTTACAACTCAGAACAATATAAAAAATACATAAAGTAAATGAAAACAAATGCTACGTCTCTTACTGAAAACAAGGAAGAATTTGGTAATTCTTCTGACGCACTGAAGTCTGCTTTCTTTTTAAAACTCATACCTTCACTGTATCTGTAAGTAGTGATAAAAGTTTCATGTGGAGTTTGGGGATCTGCGACTAATTAGCAATTCCGTTGCCGACTTTGCCTCATCAGTCTAGCCACTAATTGCTCTAACGAGACACTCTGACTCCTCAAACTCCGTTAATTTCTGAACAAACGGCATTCCTATTTACATATCCTTTAGCATATTTTGAGCTATTATTAATTTATAAACGCTAAAATGGTTGTGCGAGACTGCCGCCTAACTTGAGGATAAACGGAGAAACTTCGCATTTAAGACAGAACATAATAATAATGAAGAACCATGTACTGAACCTGGTAACCAGGATAGTCTTCACATGGGACAGCTTCGTAAACTGCCATACGAAATATATTACTCCTCTTCTCACTTGACTCACAGTGGGAACCTGTTCTCACAGCGAATGGACAAAAAAGAAATCATGGCAAGATAATATGAAAACGCTGATTTACTGACAGCACTAACTTTCCCTTGTATCGTTGATGTGCGCTGTTTCTTATTAACTGTACTATGATACTACTGGAGCGCTCGTCTAGTTCCAGATCAAATTCTCATTTCAGATCTAGCGGACGTTAGGTCGCAAGATCTCCCCACAATGTGTCTTCTACGTTAGATTCACCAACTTGTAACCCGGCAGGAGCTGGATCGTAACACTGAAAATATATGAGCTCCTTAACACATCTGAGTGGTAGGATGAATGAAGTGTCCTTCAAGGTACCAACAAAGGCGCTGACCCACTAAATCGGTTACACAAACACTAATCGCTCTGCCAGCAATGATAACCCTACAACCCCCCCAAAAATCTTGTCATGCAGGCAGGAAACCTGTCAAATATTATTCAGAATGGAGATATCAACAGTCTTATCTGTATTACAGATATAGAGCCCGCCACTGAAGTGTGTACACAGTAGCCGCCAAAAATTGGGGGGGGGGGGGGTGAGGGTGGAGGGGAGGGGGGAATAATCAGGGATAGCAACAGCATCCGGATACCAGCTCAGCCCAGCAGAATCGCTGCACCCTAATGTCAAAAAGTGTACAACACTAGGCTGAATGTGCTGCGCCAAACAATAAGTCTCACACGAAGTCAATGCACCCAGACATCAATACAAGTGCCACTAGGTCTCACACAGGCGCTGCGCCCAAAAAACAATGCCTAGTGCCTCTAGGGTACAGATGCTATGTTCCTATTATTTCCTCACACACACACACATTATATATATATATATATATATATATATATATATATATATATATATATATATATATATATATATATATATATATATATATATATATATATATATATAATATTTATAAAATACATGCACTATGTATGCTGCAGACTTATGTTACCAAGTTGATGTATTCAATGTCAGATAAAAGGACATGTGCAACTGATGCGACATTTCACTGTGGCAACGTTTCGCTTTCCAGAAGCTTTATCAAGCCGTTACAAACAGTACAGGGAGACAGCGTGTATATATCGTTTGTAACGGCTTGACAAAGCTCCTGGAAAGCGAAACGTTGCCACAATAAAATGTAGCATTAGTTGCACATGTGCCCTTTTCCCCTAACATAATGTCGGTAATTTTACCAGCATTACAATAATGTATTCATGTGTATCAATATTCCAGAAGCCATATAGCTATTCCAAATAATTTATATTATTATTATAATCAAGGGGTAAGCGCTAAACCCGGAGGATTATACAGCGCCTGGGGGGGGATGTGGAAGGCATTCAGGCTTAATTCGGGGAACTGGAGCACATATCCAATTCCCTAAATCAAGAGCCCCTCACCAACATCAAGAAACCTTCCTTGAGGGGAAATAATTTATAGCATATAACTATTCTAAATTTTTTGGCAGGATGATATCCTCAAGATCATTACCGTGTACGACCGGCCATCCTCTGAGATGATTATGGTCCAGGTCTGTTGATATGGACCTTTTAAAACCTCAAGTAGCCATTATACTCAAATTGGAATCTTTGATAATATCCTCATCGTCCTTATTAACGTCCTCCAAATTCAGCCTTAAATATGTAAGTCTTTACACTATGTGTCAAACCCATTCTATGATGGAGTATTACAGAAATGCAACTTTTGTTCCACAACACTGTAACTCGTATAAGATAGGGGAGTCATGTTCTGACCACTAACTCTAGTATGAAATACGGTAGCTACAAACAGCGATTGTTTTTAGCATGTAACTCTAGAAGAGTGTAGCCGAACACTGCCAGTGACCATCAAGTACATCAAAGCACACTGCGCGTCTTCCCAATATATTATCATACATTATAACGTTACATTGTGGTAGGAACTATATTGTTGTATATTTTTATTCGAAATTGTTTGATAGTCCTTTTATAGTAATGATTTTTAAAATATTGCTTGAAAAACAAATTTATACCCGACATACTCTTTGTTAATTGATAATTTAGCCAAGGTATTCAATTTTACATGCTTTCCCAAAACTTGTGCGAGAGAAAACTCAAAAACGTTTAGTTTTAATCCTATTGTCAATAATTTGTGCATATCTGTGGCTGGCGACATACCTGAGCATGTTACATTCAAATTACATATTATCAGAGCCTGCGCTGACGACAGGGAGTAGATATAATGAAGTACGTAGGTTTAATTATTGCTGTGATAAATAATCACATGTACTTACTGCTCTATATAGTAATGCCATGTTCATTTGATAACACTTTTTAAATTCTAACTTGATTACTAACTCACCCGGTGGTTATAGAACGAAAACGTGGGACAGAGTTGCTAGAGTTATCTTTCTTCTATCTATTCCTCCCTCGGGTACGTAGATTCCTCCTGTTCGACACGTAATCCCTCCTGTCTCTCAATCTCAGCACCCGCCACTCCCCTTGTTACTATCTCTTGAACCTACCACACACATACTCTGGAACCACCATACCAGGTACTGAAAAGTACTTTCTGTAACCACAACAACTACATTATAACCACAGAACACAAGAAACACATTTCACCACACCTCTTTTTAATCACCATTCACGACACCACCTTAAGAATAACAATTCCATCACACTCTCTTTGGTACCATTATTCTACTATACCCTTTTTGATGCCCCCAATCTACCCCCACCCCCTCCTTTACGCCTAGAAGTCCAGCATACATTCTAGGGAAACTAGAGCCACCATTTGACTAGTAGTCCTGCACACATTCTAGAAAATCTAAAGCCACTATTTGAATAGTAGTCAACCATTCTAGAAAATCTAGAGCCACCATCTGACTAGCAATCCAGTACAAATTCTAGAGAATATAGAGCCATCATCTGATTATGACATACCAAGTCTGCAAACAAGACAACAGAAAATGTGAAGGTAGCTTTGACAAATTAGACAACGAGAGCTGCATCAATCAGGGGTCTCAGTAGAAAACACAACAAAGGTTGATACTCTCTTAATGAATCGGTGAGGAGTTCGTTACTACTGGCTCATGATTCCGGGGGTCATCACCCCTGCGGCTCGGTCCCAAACCAAGCTTCGTGGTGTGATCATTTAGGCTGCTGGTGATAGCAGCACACAGTATCACTTCCCTCTTAAAGACAGTTTTAAAGTTCTGTTGGTAATTCCCGTTATGACATAGGTAGTTGAATATTATAATCGCGGGGAAGTGCCAAACCAGTAAGGGCCACACAAAGGCTGGGACACGGGAGGTAAATAGGTTTCATGCAAGGAAGGGTAGCTCCAATTCCTTGCATCAACAGCCCTTCACCAGGATCAAGATTTTGTAAACTTTTCGACCCTTAACACTGAGTGGACACTTAAAAACAGATCAGTGTATCACTCAAGGAGGAGACTGGTTGTTTAGGAAACTGACTGGTAGCTTAGGAGGAGACTGGTTGTTTAGGAAACTGACTGGTAGCTTAGGAGGAGACTGGTTGTTTAGGAAACTGACTGGTAGCTTAGGAGGAGACTGGTTGTTTAGGAAACTGACTGGTAGCTTAGGAGGAGACTGGTTGTTTAGGAAACTGACTGGTAGCTTAGGAGGAGACTGGTTGTTTAGGAAACTGACTGGTAGCTTAGGAGGAGACTGGCTGGTTATTTAGTTATGATTGGATATCATATTTTGATGTTTAAGTTTTGCTTAAATGTTCTTACTTTCCAGAGCAGAAACAAACTTTCAGAGACAGAAGCAAACCTTCAGGGCCAGAAAAAAATATTAAGGGCCAGACATAAGGCCAGGAACAAGCCTTCAGGGCCAGGAACAAACATTAAGGGCCAGATATAAGGCCAGGAACAAGCCTTCAGGGCCAGGAACAAACATTAAGGGCCAGATATAAGGCCAGGAACAAGCCTTCAGGGCCAGGAACAAACATTAAGGGCCAGATATAAGGCCAGGAACAAGCCTTCAGGGCCAGGAACAAACATTAAGGGCCAGATATAAGGCCAGGAACAAGCCTTCAGGGCCAGGAACAAACATTAAGGGCCAGATATAAGGCCAGGAACAAGCCTTCAGGGCCAGGAACAAACATTAAGGGCCAGACATAAGGCCAGGAACAAGCCTTCAGGGCCAGGAACAAACATTAAGGGCCAGATATAAGGCCAGGAACAAGCCTTCAGGGCCAGGAACAAACATTAAGGGCCAGATATAAGGCCAGGAACAAGCCTTCAGGGCCAGGAACAAACATTAAGGGCCAGACATAAGACCAGGAACAAGCCTTCAGGGCCAGGAACAAACATTAAGAGCCAGATATAAGGCCAGGAACAAGCGTTCAGGGCCAGGAACAAACATTAAGGGACTGTTATAAAGCGGCATCCGAGGTTACGAACTTGTGACAAACTTGGATGACCAGACACCAAAACTTCTGGAGTCAACTCAGTGAACATTATCGCCCATGAAAGCGACGATTTGCTTTACACATTTCTTGTCATTTTAGTCCCTCAATATATTTCGATTGCCAATATAGTATATTAATAATAATGACTTTTTCAGTTGCTTAGAGATGAACGTCCCAGTGGCGCAATCGGCTAGCGCGCGGTACTTATATGACTATTATAGATATTTGAGAGGAAAAAATCCGAAGTGGGAAGATTTTAAGTGAAGTTTTGAAATATATTTAATTTCGTTTCGTGTATATTTGAATAATGAACATATTTCTGTGATCTGACTGCAGTGTGTCACTTTTGTCACTTCACCTACACCGCCAGTCCGTCCACCCAACCAGTACACAGTTCCAGGGAGAGTTTAATTTATTATCGAAATAGTCTTTATTCTATTTCTTGGAGGCTCTAAGTGTTCTATATTTTATTTATTAAGTATTGTTTAATACCTTGTCCTTAAAGTGCTGTTTATTTAAGCTCAAGTTATGACATTGTGTTCATGCTGGGGATGTATCCGACGTCAGAAAATCAAATATCTACTAACGGAGGTAATTTCTGCGACAGAGAAAGTATCGCCAGCCATCAAGCCAGCTACAGTACTTTAAAAGTTACAGCCTTCACTCGCCTGTCTAGCGTCAGACGAGGTAGATTATTATTATTATAATCAAGGGAGAAGCGCTAAACCCGGAGGATTATACAGCGCCTGGGGGGGGATGTGGAAGGCATTCAGGCTTAATTCGGTGAACTGGAGCACAGATCCAATTCCCTAAATCAAGAGCCCCTCACCAACATCAAGGAACCTTCCTTGAGGGGCAGACGAGGTAGAGGTTCGCAGCATGGTACTCAACCTGAATTCAAGATACGTACGGAGGACAGTCCACCAGAAGATCCCGGATGGTTGTATGGTCCTCTCCAAATAATTATGTGGATGCTCCTTAGGTTATGAATGAGACATTTCACAATTTTATTCATTTTCATATTAGCTTTCCTAAGTCCGTTTTTCATTCCAGTTAAAAGTACTTAATACAAGTCTTGCAAAATTCTGTCATTTGACCTTTTGTTTTTGTATAAATCCCGAGTTAACATTTTTTCCATCACAAGTTCCTACAGGAAAAGTCCAGGAGCTCTCATTTTCCCTGAAACCCGTAACACAACAGCTACTGGTACCCTTAAAATCTCCGACAGCTTTTCACTCGGCATCAGTCTTCTCCATTCTCATTTCCTCCTACGTGATTAATTACATCAGTCCAATAACTCTGTCAACAAGTGCTTAACGTGAGTTACTCAGTGCTTTTATTTACCCTCATACTATTGCCTGATATTAATCAATTCGTCACTGTCACTAATTTCAGGCTTCAGTGTCCCTGTCTAACTGATCCTTCCCCAATGTTTACCTGCATCTGACACCTCAATGGGGGTTTCCTGATGCTGTTCAGGGGCTCTTGACCTAGCAGCTGAACATGCTTTTACCTTCCTCGGACCGAACCTGACTGCATTCCATTTCCTAGGCGCTGTATGACTCCAACAGTTTTAATGCTTATAACAATAATAAAATTAATAATAATAATAATAAGGTAGCCATCCTGAATGATGGCTTGATCACTCAGATTTTTGCTGCTGACAGAATGGCTTATATGATATATGAAACAGAATAAAAATATAATAAAGACAACGATCATCTGGTATCTGTGGTTTCCACACACAGACAAGACACAAACACTGTTGCTAACATCTTAAGAACTGATGAAAGTACCTTAAATATTTAGCATGGTAGGTGAGGTCTCACAACTGGTCAAACTCACCCTAAGTCGTCTACGGAAAAGAACCTATGTACAGTTTAGGGGCATATTTATCAGGACATTAATAAATACTATTTAATAAATTAAATAAAAAAATTAGTAAAATTTAATAAATTAATAATCAATAAATTAATAAGTGTCCTGAGCTGTGTACATAAGTATTTTGTTCACAGTTTACTGGCATCACCATGCCATTAACAACTCGCCATCTACAAATAACTGTTATAAAAGTAAATATTTGACTGTCGAGAAAGGCTTGTATTAACTGTATACCTTGTGGCGTATATCTTACGCAATCGAACCTTCAGAAAAGAAAATAATGAGCAATGGTTTCATTTTGCAACTCCATTCTTGAAATTCAGATGAAATGATTATCGGAAGGCAGTTTGACCCGACAGGGAAAACGGTAAATGCAGCTGGGATATACGGTATATATATATATTTAGAAGGTATTTGTTATCATTAACGCTGGTTGGCCTCGCCAGTGGCAAAATATTGCACGCCACCCAGCGAGTATGACGTCAACATGACGTCACTAGAGGCAAGGAACCTCCCCCAACCAAACACAGGCCAAGGTCAACCCGGGTGAACAAAGCAACCAGTTCATGTAACCATCCTAAAACAAGACCAACACACAAATACATCTGAATTTATATTACTGTAATTACCATTATTACTGCTATTATTACCGCGACTGTTACCAAACTAGCCAGGCCAAGAATAGCTATAAATGAAATTACCGTTGTTCCATTCTCTATCTGCCTTAACATTAAGGAAACTATCCGCTACAACGGGGCCCTACGCCAGGGTGACCCTTCTCTCAAGTCTTTGTTACGCACTGAGTAGTCTGAAGTCTGTTATACAAACTGCGGATCAGTTGGAAGTTGTTTCAGCCATGGTAATGACGTACGTAGTTTTAAAGACATCTTCAAGTCGTAATGTGGTATGGCAGTGCATGGAAATTAATTTACAAAAAAATCTTATGTTTAATACCGAGGTTATCTGAAGAGTAGAAGTAATAATTATTTTAGTAATCTTTTCGGAGCACTGTGACCGTCCAGATCACTCAGTGTTCATAGCCATAATATATATATATATATATATATATATATATATATATATATATATATATATATATATATATATATATATATATATATATATATATATATATATGTATGTGTGTGTGTACGAATGCTATATAATACCGACAAGATGAGATTAAGACACATGTGCAACATCTGCGTATCTTTATTGTAGACGTTTCGCCATCCAGTGGCTTTATCAATACAAATTCTAGGACATAACTACCAGTGAATATGCCCTCGTCTGCTACACCTGACGTTACTATATAAGCGCCAGGCTCCTTTCTTCTGCTTCAGAATCTCCACGACTATGGTGCTCTTCGCACCTACTCCTAGGTTGAGGGACTGATTACCTCATCTTCTGTACATAGTTCTACTGTCTTCAAGTTATGTCCTAGAATTTGTATTGATAAAGCCACTGGATGGCGAAACGTCTACAATAAAGATACCCAGATGTTGCACATGTGTCTTAATATCATATATATATATATATATATATATATATATATATATATATATATATATATATATATATATACCACACGCGCGGGCAGCACTCAAAAAAAAAAAATACTACGAACACAAACGCCCAACACAAATAAATACTAGCAACACTAAACAAAGGTTACTGACACTGCTACAGATCCACCCAAACAAGTGAGTTCAGGAGAATATCGCAGACCTTACCTCTGATGAGTTCTGAGAGTTTCTCTATTCCCGGAGCCCGGCCTTGGGCTAGGCTCGTCTAGTGCTTGCCTCATCAACCAGGCTGTTGCTGCTGGCGGCCCGCTGACCCTACATATCCATCACAGCCTGGTTGACCTGGCATCTAGTGAAGATGTTTGTCTAGTTTCCTGATGGAGACTTCTACACTTGTCCCATCAGTGTTGCTCATATCTTCTAAGGTAAGAACATAACATAAAGGAGGAACACTGCAGGAGGCCTGTTGGCCCATACTAGGCAGGTCCTTTACAATTCATCCCACTAACAAAACATTTGCCCAACCCAATTTTCAATGCCACCCAAGAAATAAGCTCTGATGTGAAAGTCCCACTCAAATCCAACCCCTCCCACTCATGTACTTATCCAACCTAAATTTGAAACTACCCAAAGTCCCAGCCTCAATAACCCAACTAGGTAGACTGTTCCACTCATCAACTACCCTATTTCCAAACCAATACTTTCCTATGTCCTTTCTAAATCTAAACTTATCTAATTTAAATCCATTACTGCGGGTTCTCTCTTGGAGAGACATCCTCAAGACCTTATTAATATCCCCTTTATTAATACCTATCTTCCACTTATACACTTCGATCAGGTCTCCCCTCATTCTTCGTCTAACAAGTGAATGTAACTTAAGAGTCTTCAATCTTTCTTCATAAGGAAGATTTCTAATGCTATGTATTAATTTAGTCATCCTACGCTGAATGTTTTCTAACGAATTTATGTCCATTCTGTAATATGGAGACCAGAACTAAGCTGCATAATCTAGGTGAGGCCTTACTAATGATGTATAAAGCTGCAGTATAACCTCTGGACTTCTGTTGCTTCCACTTCTTGATATAAATCCCAGTAATCTATTTGCCTTATTACGTACGCTTAGGCATTGCTGTCTTGGTTTAAGGTTGCTGCTCACCATAACCCCCAAGTCCTTTTCGCAATCTGTATGGCTAAGTTCTACATCATTTAACTTATAAGTACTAGGGTTATGGACACTCCCAAGCTTCAGAACCTTGCATTTATCTACATTGAACTGCATCTGCCACTTTTCTGACCAAGAATAGAGTTTGTTTAAATCCTCCTGAAGTTCCATAACATCTACGTTTGAATCAATTATCCTACCTATCTTTGTGTCATCGGCGAATTTGCTCATATCACTAGTAATTCCCTCATCAAGATCATTGATATATATTATAAACAACAACGGGCCCAAGACTGATCCCTGTGGAACGCCACTTGTTACAGATCCCCACTCGGATTTAACCCCATTTATGGACACTCTCTGCTTCCTGTCAGTGAGCCATGACTCGATCCACGAGAGCACTTTTCCCCCAATGTCATGAGCTGCCACTTTCTTTAACAGTCTATGGTGCGGAACTCTATCAAAAACCTTACTAAAATCTAAGTAAATAATATCAAATTCTTTATCGTGGTCAACAGCCTCAAAAGCTTTACTGAAGAAAGTTAATAAATTAGTTAGACAAGACCGGCCTCTTGTGAATCCATGCTGAGTATCATTAATCAAGCTATGCTTATCGAGATGGCTTCTTATAATCTCAGCTATAATTGACTGATACAATGTTCTCTTTTTGTACCCACGGATGCTGATAGTGTGTTCTCCTATTGTGCCCATGGATGTTGATAGTGCTCTCTTACTGTGTCCTCAGGGTACGTACTGTAGCCCGAGGGCACAAGCTTTAATTTCGTCTCCCTTAGTATTATATTCATTGCGGACGTGCTAAGTCTCTATACAGGGCTTGGAGAACAGGCGGTACACAGATTTGACTATTGATCCAATTCTTTGGATCAAGAGTCCTTTTCGCTAGCACAGGAGCAGCCTCCTTGTGGGAGATACATGACAACATTACATAACAGCCAAAAGCATTTACTTAAAGTATTAGGTTTTTATAGTTCAATGGAACGTGGAGGTGCTATTACTGGAAATAAATCGGAGAATGATGATGATTACTGTGTATTTCAGCTTCAATCTGAGGCCCTCATCAGTAAGACTAAAATGTCTGTCTTCATAATTTGCTTATAATGTAACGTTAAAAAAAATGTATTGCAAATCCATGTAAAAAAAAAGGTGCAGCCGGGCTGTGGTTCATACATTGCCTGTGGCCAGCAATAACAGCATGGCTGATCAGGCCCTGATCCACCGGGGGGCCTCGTCTAGGTCTAGGCCCCAGAGGCACTGACCCTCGAAACTACCTACAGATAGCCGAGTCAATAGATTCAACAGATGCAGCGTTCCAGACGACACTTCATTTTCAGTTAAATTTTAAGTGGATTTTAGAGAGAGAGAGAGAGAGAGAGAGAGAGAGAGAGAGAGAGAGAGAGAGAGAGAGAGAGAGAGAGAGATGTAAACAAACGCATACAAAGATCAGTGCATCTGGGTTGTCTTTGCTTCCTGATATAGTAAACGTGGGTTGTTGGCACTGCCTCTCAGATTCACCTACATTGCCAATATCCTCAACTCCGGCCAGAGACAGCGATGCAACCTGTGTTTATTTACTGCTTTCTCTACTTGGGTTGAGCCAGAGACCTAACCCCCCCCCCTTCCGCTCGGTCTCTCAATCTCCAGCTTTCAATTACTGTCACAACTGGTGGGGAATCTAGACCTGTCTGCTGCCAGGAGGTAGATGGGAGTAAGCAGGAGAGGGACAAAAGAGGGTGAGCTGAGGCGGATGAGAACGGAGGGGAAGAAAATGGAATAGAAGGAGAGGATAGGAGGGGAGAAAAGGGAATGGGGGGGGGGGAGGAAGAGGGAATAAGCACTGTTACCATTTGTATTACCTTAACTCCAATGGTTACAGAAACGTTGATTAAACACCGGCAGGAGAGCGGGTGTGCTGGACACACGTAGGTAGTAGAAGCACTTGCTACTCTGAAATACTGCGCTATCATACACACCTGACAAATCTGTCAGCAGCTTGATCAAACTACTGTCGTCCCAACAACGGCATCATTACCGCCCCACATACCTGTAAAGAGAAAACTGTAATTACAATACGACTTAAAAAAATATTATCAATGTATCAAAATATATTAGGGCAAATATGATTTGACTACTTTGAAAAAAATTACGAAAGAACAACCTTAATAACCAAATATATTCAGTTACCAACCTTATAATACGACACACCTGTACGCTACTTTTTTGTTATGTTACTGATTCTGGGAAATCAAACCACCCCTCCTAGATTAGAAAGGGAATGTTACAGTATTAGGATCTGTTAATGAACACATAGCAAAGTAGACGTATGTGAATACAGAACGTCAGCAAAAGTTTGTAAGATTCACTTGTCATCTTGTGTGTTATTGAAGTTGAAAAAAAATATCAGTACTCCTACCGGAGAGCCAAAAATATTAACACATTTATATTTCCCACTCAACAGGATACTATAAATATAACCATAATTTTAAAAGGGGTTGGAGGGGTAAGTCAGCGGAAAGGCCTCGGTCAGATGACCAAAAGCTCCAACTACGGGTCATCATCATGACTTAAGACCAGCGTCAGGAAACACTTGTCCTGTTTCCTAACAAACTTTACCTAACATAACCTAACTTAACAGGAAAGTAGTACCTCCCGGATGTTGTTGTCTACCAACTTACTTCAGAGAGGTGAAAGAAAAAATACAAGACACCTAAAACAGAACAATCCCCTGTTAGACAAGGAGACGAAGATCTCTTCTAAGTTGATTAATAATGTAAGTACAACAACTGGGTATCTTTACTAATGAGACGCTTAGCCAAACAGTAAATAAATACCCACGTATGACGTACAAACCCACTAAGTCACTAATTTCAACCAAGATACAGTGAAAATAAAGTTTGAAATCAATCTCTGTATAATCTTGTGTAGTTCCCCGTCCTAACAACACTCGTTAGCTTTTCGAGAAGACAGTATGTGGTGCTGGTACCAACAGCCTGCCTGATCTCTTGCCCCCCCCCCCCACCCGGTCAACGTGGACGATGATCCTTGGAATCCAGGAGACACACATACACACAATAATTATATAAATAATTATATACATAATATATATATATATATATATATATATATATATATATATATATATATATATATATATATATATATATATATATATATATATATATATATATAAGTGAAACAAATACTGCAGGAGCAAAAAACAATATGGTTGGCCACGGTGCTCCAGCTGCCAACAATGTCAACAAGCTGTACCAATAAACTCAACACGGTCAATATGATTTACAATGCAATTTGAGGCAGCGGCAGCTCGGTAAAAACGGAATTAAACAATATTGTACGAGGTGCTTCAGCCAACTTCAATAACCATGAATAACAGGTAAACAATTAACACTAACGCGCTACATACTATTTTTATGTATCGCTGCGCATCACGAGCAAAAAAAGGTACAACAAACACACCATACATTGATATCTGCTATTCCAATAAATTTCATGAAAAAGACAGTTTTAAATAATTTTTTAAAACAAATACCCCCCAATTTACCCTCTAACTGTTGCAGGCAGACTGGCAGGTCGTCAGTCTACTCTTCCTAACGTTATGCAACACACACAAAATATAAACAGAAATTGATAAGGCAGTCAGAGACAGACTGAATTAAGAGGATGAGAATCAATGGGACACAGATGTGGAAGTTGAATATACAGGGATGTAAAGAGGTATTTCTTTAGTCTATAGGGAGGCTGGAGGAGGTGGGGGAGGCAAACCTCAATAAACAGCTTCAAAGAGTAGATAAAATAGGGCCCAAGAGGACAGAAGTTAGTGATTCCGATCAAGTTGGTCTAGGAGGCAGGGACAGCAGCTAAGATAAAGATAAATGAAATTAATTATTTCTCGGATGATAATTAATTTAGGAATAAACCCAGAAAAAAGGAGACATTCCTCCTAGGAAGAACAGTCTACAGACGTGAGGATTGCCAGAAACTGTAGATTTTCTGCCAAAAAAATGAGGGTAATGAGAGACCTAATTAAAGGGTAATAAATATTCTGAGAAAACAAGGTAAATTTTACGACACAATTCTGATAAAAAAGCTGAAGGGCAAGAGCATAATTGGTACAGTACAATTAGAATGGAAAAAAGAGATGCGTGTGGATTAAACATTAACATTGATGCACATCATTGAACATCACTTACATAAAGGAAGAACATTTATTGGATTTGGGACAGACACGTGACGGAAAAATGAAGGCGAGAAAGATGCATAAAATTTACATCTGGCAAATACTGCAGTAAAATTACTCCTAGTGAGAGCGGGATGCAGGAGTGCAGTAAGAATTAACTAAGTATAGAGGGTCCAAGACTTCAACATTCCCTTGAAATATAAGGGGAATTACCAACATAACCAGTCTTGCAGCAGTCTCTTCTCACATCACAAGTAAAAACTTGACGATTTTAATGCTGTCTGGATTCACTGTGACACCACGATGCTGCACAAGCTATGGTCACTTTCACCAAGTATAAACATATGTATGTACACTATATACACTATGTACAGCAATAGGTAACATAAGTGCACGCCACGGTGAGCCAAGGCACAGTAGAAGCCAAAAGACAGAAGCCACCATGTTTCAACCAGCAGCAGAATGAAGCTGACAAGGGTGAAACCGTGAGTGCTACCACATCACCTTCACAACTGCCAGACCCACATTATGATTGGCTGAACCTAGGTACTGATCTGACGATGGGGCCCCCTGAATCGTCAAACCCTTAGCACCTGGTTGGGAAGGCAGCCTAAATGAAAGCGTATACATGCGCCAAATAAGGGTGACATACTCTTTGCATGCTACACCTTCCGAATATGATCATGGTAATACGTAAGAAATGGTGTAAGGTAATGATGATCATGGCTGCTTCAAGAGTAAACGTGACAAGTTCCTCTAAGCAGTTCCTGACCAGGATATGGTGCTTATATTGAAATGCTATGGTGCTTACTTTGTAGTTGTGTTTACATTGTACTGTTATGGTGCTTACAATGTAGTGTTTACACTGTATTGTTACGGTGCTTACACTGTACTGGTATGGTGATTTGTACTGCTATGGTGGTTGCTTGGGGTGCTTACATTGTACTGGTATGGTGCTTACAGTGTACTGGTATGATGCTTACAGTGTACTGCTATGGTGGTTGCTTGGGGTGCTTACATTGTACTGGTATGGTGCTTACAGTGTACTGGTATGATGCTTACAGTGTACTGCTATGGTGGTTGCTTGGGGTGCTTACATTGTACTGATATGGTGCCTATACTGTACTGGTACAGTATGGTGCTTTGTATTGCTATAGTGCTTACACTGTACTCTGTTATGGTGTTAATACTGTACTGCTTACAGTCTGTTATGGTTCTTACATTATGGTGCTTACATTGTTCTGTTATGGTTCTTACAATATTCTGTTATGGTTCTTACACTGTTCTGTTATGGTGCTTACATTACAGCTAACACCAATACCCGGACTGATCATGCTATCAACCAGGCCTGGTATGGGACCAGCATGCAGGGGGTAACGACCCCCAGAACATATACCGAACATGTAGGTAATAAAGGCAGTCAAGTTTGATCTGAGGACGGCGAAGCTGCCCCAATTTCTCTGGATCAAAAGCCCTTCAATTACCTAATAACATCCTCCTCGAAGGGTCTTACGATTCATATTTTTAAAAATTTCCCTTTATGTATATGTGTGTGTGTGTATATATATATATATATATATATATATATATATATATATATATATCTATATATATATATATATATATATATATATATATATATGCAATAAGATCACAGTAAACAGGTGATTTCGGAATATGCAAAACAACAAATCTGAAAAAATAGAGAAATTCCAAGCGCTTTCGTGACTACTCACATTATCAAGGAACTATGAAAGTAAAGCATACAAGGAAGCTATATAAGGGGTCAGGCCAGCACCTCACTATCAGATCCCACAACGGTTAAACACCTGACGCGCGCCGACCCAACTTGGATAGGTCCTTTGCACAACTCACCCCACAAACTATTCTACCCAAGAAAATTTTAAAATTATTTATCCAGTGTATTATTAAATTCTTCCCAAATTCTATTAATTATAAATGGATCTAATTTATATAAACCAAAGGAAATATTCATATTATTGTCAAAACTGCTTTTTATGAAACAAGATTCAATTATATTCCTGTCGACCATGGACTTGCTTGATACTACTTTCTCAACTTTTTGAAAATCAATTGGATGGTTAAAATCTCTTACATGAATAAATAGAGCATTCGAATCTTGTCCAGTTCTAATGCAATATTTATGTTGTTTTAATCTTAGTTCGAGATTTTTACCAGTTTGACCGTAATAAACTTTATCCCAAATTTTACAAGGAATCTTATAGACACATTCATCAGCATTTTGGGGAGAATTCTTTATCAAAAGTTTTTTTTACTGTATCAAGATTTTTGAATACAACTTTAATATTAAAAGTCTTAAGAAGAGAAGGCATATCAACCAAGTTTTCATGGTAAGGGAGAACCAACATATTTTTAGTTGAATAAGGCTGGTTGTCCCTTTTTGGATTGTAAAAAGTATTTCTAGCAACTTTAAAAGATTTATCAATTACATTTCTTGGGTATTTTAAATCATTACCTATTTCATAAATTTTGGATATTTCCTCATCTATTATCTATCATATTTCATCTACTATCATTACACTTATTAAACTTTGCATTGTTGATGCAAAATTTGTATTAATGATAAATTTTACACTCAGAAGTTTGGTATGGCAATGGGAAATCCTCTTTCACCTGTTCTTAGTAACCTATACATGGAATTTTTTGAAACAAGGTTACTTAACACAATCCTCCCTAATAGAGCTAAATGGTTCAGGTATGTTGATGATATTTTGTGTCTTATGCCCAAAAATGTAGATATACACCATTTCCTTGGAAAATTAAATAGCTTAGCCCATTCTATAAACTTTACTGTTGAGTTTGAAGAAAATAACTCATTGCCTTTTCTAGATGTTTTAATTATTAAGGGTAATAATGAATTCAAATTTAAAATTTACAGAAAACCTACAAATAACTGTTCCTATGTCCACTATTATTCCTCGCATCAAGATAGAGTCAAACTGTCTGTTTTCTCATCAATGTTTCTGAGAGCTTTACGAATTTGTAGTCCTGAGTTCATAGATGAGGAAATATCCAAAATTTATGAAATAGGTAATGATTTAAAATACCCAAGAAATGTAATTGATAAATCTTTTAAAGTTGCTAGAAATACTTTTTACAATCCAAAAAGGGACAACCAGCCTTATTCAACTAAAAATATGTTGGTTCTCCCTTACCATGAAAACTTGGTTGATATGCCTTCTCTTCTTAAGACTTTTAATATTAAAGTTGTATTCAAAAATCTTGATACAGTAAAAAAACTTTTGATAAAGAATTCCCCCCAAAATGCTGATGGATGTGTCTATAAGATTCCTTGTAAAATTTGCGATAAAGTTTATTACGGTCAAACTGGTAAAAATCTCGAACTAAGATTAAAACAACATAAATATAGCATTAGAACTGGACAAGATTCCAATGCTCTATTTATTCATGTAAGAGATTTTAACCATCCAATTGATTTTCAAAAAGTTGAGAAAGTAGTATCAACCAAGTCCATGGTCGACAGGAATATAATTGAATCTTGTTTCATAAAAAGCAGTTTTGACAATAATATGAATATTTCCTTTGGTTTATATAAATTAGATCCATTTATAATTAATAGAATTTGGGAAAAATTTAATAATACACTGGACAAATAATTTTCAAATTTTCTTGGGTAAAATAGTTTGTGGGGTGAGTTGTGCAAAGGACCTATCCAAGTTGGGTCGGCGCGCGTCAGGTGTTTAACCGTTGTGGGATCTGATAGTGAGGTGCTGGCCTGACCCCTTATATAGCTTCCTTGTATGCTTTACTTTCATAGTTCCTTGATAATGTGAGTAGTCACGAAAGCGCTTGGAATTTCTCTATTTTTTCAGAGTGGTTGTTTTGCATATATATATATATATATATATATATATATATATATATATATATATATATATATATATATATATATATATATATATATATATATATATATATACACATATACACACACACACACACACAATCACTAACAGAACTGCGGCTAGCAGGATTCGATCCTGCGTCACCATACCCAGCCTTTGAGAACAGAACAATGTACGCATCACTATCCACTGGACCAACAATTCTCGAACCTCAGGCGCCCAGTGTAACTTGGCTTGTTTTCCCTTATGCGAAAATATACGTGGCTGTGGAACCTCAAGAGACTAATTTCAACCTCATACTGTTTTGGGTATCAGCCTTCAAGACAGTCTATATAATAATGAAATCACGAAACAAATGACTTTGAATCATTAACAGTGGATGGAGTGATGTGCACGTTGTCCTGTTCTCACAAGGCTGGGCATGGTGGCGCACGATCGAATCCTGGCTAGAAGCAGTTCTGTTATTGATTCAAAATCACATGTGTATATATAAATGTTACGCGATTTAAATTTAAAAAAAATTCCCAGTTCCTATATTTACATAATATTTGGTAACCAAAATATTTTTCTTTCACTTGATTTTCGAATGTTTTAAAAAATGACGGATAAGCAAACAAAAGTAAATATCTTACTTGTTATCTATCGATGTCCAATAAACCATTTGCAACAAACAGCAGCGAGGAAGCGAGTAGCAGTCTGCAAGCAGACACACTAATGGAACAATCTATTCTACAAGCAGGAAGGCAAGATGTAGCAGTCTACAAGAAGCAGCAGTCTATTGTACAAACAGGAAGGTAAGAAGCAGCAGTCTATTGTACAAGCAAGAAGCAGTCTCTTCTGCAAGCAGGGAGACAAAAGCAGTATTCAACAAGCACGGATACAAAGAGGCAGTATTTTCTGCATTTAGTGAGGCAATGGGGTAGTGGGGAGGGGGGTTAGTCCCTCCTGCAAGTAGGATGGCAGGAAATATAGCAATAAAGCAATCGCAATAATCCCTAGACCAACTGCACTGAAGAACATTATCAAAACTGTTGAACGAGTATGTTAGAAAGCAAGGCTGCAATTTAGAGGGATACCTGGCTCCAAGCCGGGCAACGAGAGGAGGAGCACTCCCGAAACAGGTCATGGGGAAAACTCCCGAAAGAGGTCTCGGCCTCACTCCCGAAACAGGTCACAGGCTCACTCCCGAAATAGGTCACAGGCTCACTCCCGAAATAGGTCACAGGCTCACTCCCGAAATAGGTCACAGGCTCACTCCCGAAATAGGTCACAGGCTCACTCCCGAAACAGGTCACAGGCTCACTCCCGAAATAGGTCACAGGCTCACTCCCGAAACAGGTCACAGGCTCCCGAAACAGGTCACAGGCTCCAGAAACAGGTCACAGGCTCACTCCCGAAACAGGTCACAGGCTCACTCCCGAAACGGGTAAATCGCAGGTAAAAACAGATGAAACGACTCTTCTTTACCTAGCCTCACCACTTCACTCTTACACTTCCTTATTAAGCTGGAGATGGAAGTATAGTGCTTGCACTCTGAAGGATGGGTGTGCAATGCTGCTGTTCTTGAGGTGGGTAGGACAGTGTCTTCACAGGGAAGCCGAGGAATGGAGATGTTGCAGTTCAGTCATTTGAATTACGATGCGACTAATTAAGAAATTTATTAAGATTACGTTTCGCTTGCCTGGAGTTTTATTAAGTGGCTGCTGGTGGTTATGGTGGTAGTCCGGTGTTGTACACACCCGATGCTCAGGTTGTTCCACCTGGACGCTTACATGTGTTCCAGTATAAGTCTCTCTAGATTTCTATTTGTTTTCCCAACGTATACCCTATCACAGCCTCTTAACGGGATAATATATACCCCTGGGTTGACTGGTTTATGGTTCTCCACTGTCGTCCTCGTGAGGGTCTTTAATGGCTGTGCTGGTTGCTACTTAAACTCTGGTGATGTCTTGTGAAAGTTCTTTGGAAACTATTTTTTTTTTATATTTTATTTAAAAAGTACATCACAGTACAAAAAAACAAACAGGCCTTGAGCCCACAAAAATCTATAAACTCTATTTAAAAGATGTTTGAGATCCCCCTGTATTAGTGGATACAGCGCAGCAACGTGCCAAACTTTACTATAAAGAACATTAATTACTATCGCCCTCTGGTGTAGGGTTAAATGTCGTGGCCTGAGACTATTTATACGCCTCAAAACACTATTTACCACCCTCCCCGAATTACATGCCCTCGTCTTATCAACCTCTCTCTTATACTGTATACCACATATGTTAACACAGTCAACCACCGTCCACGTCTCTATACCTACCTCCTCTCTCGCCCAATCTCCCAACTTCATAATCTTTGATTTTTCTTTGTTAACCCGCATTCCTGTTGCCCTACCAAATACATCTACAAGTCTTCCCACAAAACTCAATTGCTCCCTCGTACGTAATAGGACAGTTCTATCATCTACATAACCTACTATGGCAGGTCGATCACTACCCGAACCCCACGACGAATCTACTCCCCGCCCACAAACTGTCCAATAAAAAGGGTCCTGCATGCAAGCAAAGAACATTTGAGACATAGGGCATCCCTGTCGAATGCCTCTATTCAATTTGACAAAGTCTCCTAACTTCTCATTAATTTGTACTTGAAACCCAGCACCATTATACAAAGAACGAGCCCACATGATGATCTCATTACCAAAACCCTGCCATCTCATAAACTCCCACAGCACATCCCTTTCTACACTATCAAAAGCAGCTTGCCAGTCTAAAGCCAAAACACCATCCCCGCCCCTCGTTCCGCATTCCTCGACAAACTCCCTGATATTCACATGACCATCATACATCGGCCTACCTGGCACGCAAAACTGACCCTTATGTATTACCTTGTCAAACACTTATTTATAATCACTACACATTAGTGATATTGGTCGGTAATCCTTAAGTGATACGGGTATGTCACATTTTTTAACACCAAAACCGCCGTACTCTGAGACAAACCTAAACGTCCCCCCTCCTTCATCGCATTGAGTAAACGTAACAGAAAAGTCCTTATGACCTCCCAATGTTGAATATAAAATTCACACGGAATGCCATCAATACCTGGCGCCTTGCCCTTGCACATTCCCTGTAAAGCCTCCCACACCTCAGCTTCAGTTATAGGCCCACCCATGAGAAAGCAATCATTATCATTCAACTCACATCTTACATTCCGCCCCAATTCCCGTATTGCATCCACGTTTACATCTTTATTTAGCATTTTGAGATTAAACCATTTATCAACATAATAACTTATTCCTTCAGTTGTTGTTACAACCTGACCCTCACTATACCCTTCAACGCCATCCTGCACCACTAAACTCACGATTTCGGTCGCCTTCCTCCTTTGTGTCTGACTACGTAAGACACAAGCGGACGGCTTATCACCCCACACAGCCTCCTCGACTCCACTCGAAATACGCGCCCCATCAAAAACCGTAGTTTTCAGCACCTGGATGGGTCCCTTTAGATTGTCAATCTCGTCCACTGGGTAAATTCCAGATACCTCTCCTTGCGCATAACAAGTGCTGTAAAGAACCCTCCATGTACCTCAAAAACCCATACTCCAATCGAGAGGCCTCCTTACCCCGATGTGCATAAAAATCCTTAATTCGAGGCTTCATAACCTCGTCCCATTGTCGCACTAAATCACTACCTTCCAAGGAGTCTACTCCCATAGACGTCCATAAGTGCGTGAAGTGTCTTATCTTCCGCACTTTGAGGTAAACGAGTATTTAACTTCCAATATCCTTTAAAACGAGTTGGGAGACCTCTCCAGTCGAGCTCTACGAGAACACCGCGATGGTCGGAGAAATACACGTCTAACACACGCACTTTGGTTACAACTACCCGCCGAGACACACACCCTGTCTAAGCGCGCAGCATAGTCCTTACGCACGAAAGTGTGCTCAATCCCTAAGTCACTGCTTCCACTTACATTCACCAACCCCAGCCCAGACAACAAATCACCCAAAATGATCGAACAATAACCCGCTCCCCTCGGTTCTACGTCTTTACGGCGCACCACACAGTTCCAGTCGCCACCAACCACTGTTATATCAGGCAGGGATCTCAAATAGTACACAAGAACATCGTTAACAAAAGTATTTTTAATATTAACATCATGTTCAGCTGGCCCATATACTCCTACAAAACCAACCCGTTGAGTACCCCACTCACCTATGACGCGTACCACGCGACCCCCCTTCCCTTCGTCCCAATGTTTCATCACGAACGGGCTGATCGCTTTTATCAACACAGCCACACCACCTTTCAGACGACTCGAGTGAGCCATATAAACATCATAACCATCTATCGCAAACGAACTTCCAACTTTATGGTTATGTTCTTGCACGAAACATACGTCTACTGCAAAGCGATGCAACCACTCATGAACCTGCACTTGCTTTGTTATTTTTCATACCATTAACATTTATGGTTATACACCTAACTTTGCTAACGGTGGCTTTCCTCGAGGGACCACCACACCCTTTTTCCCTTTACGTTGACTAACGCCTAAGGCGCCACCTTTACCTTGTACATTCTCTGTTATATTACTCGCTGTCCTGGAACCACGCGACACCCCCACCCGTGACTTCCGACCACGTCTTCTTCCCAGAACGCTGTCCAGGGGTCAAGACATCGTCGGAGTCGGGCAGGGTAGCCGCACGTTTCCTAGAAACAGCATCCTCAGCTTTATCAGGACCTGTAATGTTCTCCTTGTGAACTTCTACCGCAACAGTATGAACTCTCGAACCTTCTACCTCACTTACATTAATTAACTGATCGACATCCTTTAACTGTGTTCTCTCCTCATCTGAACACTCCAACGCAGGCACACACGGCACAGAATCATACTCCTGCGACGCTAAAAGGTCACTCAATGTCGATACAATGTTAGCTTCCATGTCAGCATCCTCTCTTGCTTGAGGGCTCTCACGTCCACCATGTTCTACCACATCATGGTTGACCGTACCAGGTAGTCACGGAGGATGACTCCACGAGCATGGCCCGATCCACCTCATCACTCCACGATTTCAGGCGCGGTAAGTCCACGACTTCTTCATCTGCCAGAATCTGACGAGGAGCCTCACCATCCGGACGACGACCACGTCCTGAGGGCGGCTGGCGCTTAACGCATTGTGCAGCAATGTGATCCAATGCGCCGCATAGGCGACAAGTTCGTCTCTGTCCAGGATACGTAACATATACCTGGGTACGGAACTCCTCTAGGTTTATGTACGAAGGTATTGGTTGGCGCAGGGACATTTTCAACGAGAAAGACCCTTCCTGCAAACCAGCATAGTGGCCGTCAGACCACCGACCCATAGAAACCTGGTGGATCATCCCATAGTATTTGAAGGCGTCACGTATGTCAACTTCGTTAGCCTCAAAAGGCACGTTTAGCACACGTACCCATGTATAGTATTGTGAAACGTCGTGCAACTTAACTGTGACTGCTGGGGTGACTTGCTTGCTAACATCCTGATACTGGTTGACAATCTGCTCGTAGGTCTTGGTATCACAAAACTTGACGAAAATCCGGGATAGTCCATTTAAGGCAACGCCACACAGGGATTCACGCTGGATGCCATATATATCGCGGATGATCATCGGCACCAACACATTAATCGATGCGCTGGGGATCGTGCCCTTTATGAGGTCAATACAAACAGTATTAACTCTCCGGCGAAAACCAGTCGCCATTGTTGTTGTCGTCGCAAAGCTCCTCCACCAGGTGTCGGGACTGAGGAGAGACAGCTGACGACCGCTCAGCACAGCGTCTGAGCAGGGAATGTTTTGAAACGATTAAGGGAACTTGGCTGTTCGGAAGGATAATAACTTTCTTCTAAGTGCTCTCAGAGTTATGTGAAGAGCTCTTTTATTAATTAATTAGGATGGAAACTGTAGCTTTGAGCTTTGGTATAAGATGATTTCTTGTCTTGAAACCTAGGGTTATGTATGTTATATGCTCACAAGAGAGAGTGATGATGCCTCGTTTCAAGTCTTAGTAACTTGACTGGAATACAACTAAACATCATTGGCATTTTCATGAAAGAATACAGTATGTGCAGCTTGAAGTTTCTAGACGAGGAATACCCCTGCATACACTACTGTTGTTGCTGCTGCTGTTAGTACTACTACTACTGCTACTACGACCATGACGAAAACTACTTGATTTAGCACCGGCTCCAGAACCTCGCTACATTCCTTCGATGTCATCTGTACTATAAAGCTGGCGATTGCAACATAGCCGTAATATATAACTCTCTTGCTCAAACCACGGTACGGGTGAGGTTAGAACCCATGGCGAGTGAGTTCTATAACTCCAGGCCACTGCGTTAGCCACTGGGCCAGCTGGCTTTAATACGATTCATTCAAATAGGTATATTTATACATAAAAATACAAGAAAGAAGGAACACTGCAGCAAGCCTACTGGCCCATGCGGGGCAGGTCCACGTCCATTTGCTTTAACATATTGTCGGTAATTTTACAAGTAGATATACGAGACTTAATTAGTGACGGTGAATGTGGTACCATCTTTGGCTCGCCGTACCTTAGTCGTCGGCTGCCGGTGTGATATAAATTTTTTCGCAATAGCTTGTAGTTCTTCCACAGTCTTTCCTAAAAATCCCGCGTCATCGGCTTATTGCAATCTTCTTTTGTAAAAACCTTTCATCCATTTTTTCGTGTTTCTTTAAGAACATTCGTTTTACCACCCCCTATCCTTCATCTCTTCCCGCATTTCCACTCTCACATTCACTAACACCTTGACTAATCTTGCATTCACTCTCACCTAAACTCTCGCATTCACTCTCACCTAAACTCTCGCATTCACTCTCACCTAAACTCTCGCATTCACTCTCACCTAAACTCTCGCATTCACTCTCACCTAAACTCTCGCATTCACTCTCACCTAAACTCTCACATTCACTCTCACCTAAACTCTCGCATTCACTCTCACCTAAACTCTCGCATTCACTCTCACCTAAACTCTCGCATTCACTCTCACCTAAACTCTCGCATTCACTCTCACCTAAACTCTCGCATTCACTCTCACCTAAACTCTCGCATTCACTCTCACCTAAACTCTCGCATTCACTCTCACCTAAACTCTCGCATTCACTCTCACCTAAACTCTCGCATTCACTCTCACCTAAACTCTCGCATTCACTCTCACCTAAACTCTCGCATTCACTCTCACCTAAACTCTCGCATTCACTCTCACCTAAACTCTCGCATTCACTCTCACCTAAACTCTCGCATTCACTCTCACCTAAACTCTCGCATTCACTCTCACCTAAACTCTCGCATTCACTCTCACCTAAACTCTCACATTCACTCTCACCTAAACTCTCACATTCACTCTCACCTAAACTCTCACATTGACAGCACAAGTGGAACGCCTCAGCTTAAGACATTATTCCTCCTACTTTACAAGCTAAACTATTTTATGACTCATTAGTATTAACTAAATTTTTTCAATCCATAAATACAGGGAACTCCTCAATTACTTCAATTTTGGAATATTACCCAAATTAATGTAGCGCAGAATATACAAGAACAGAGAAAAACAGAGGCAGTTTTTTGGGGACTATAAAATAAATTACGATCTGACAGCGTCAATATGATTATAATCTTTAAAGTCTAGTATCCCGAATTTCGGGTCCTGAGTTCATTGTTTAAGTGCACTGGCTACATTTTAGTTAGACCCCTGAAGGGTCCAAGACATGAGCTGCTGTTAGAAGACGGAGGATCGAGCCTTCACCAATCTGTGAAGTGAATGACTCAGACGGCCTTAGCTCTTCGGATTATGTCAATGCTAATTAATAACAATAATAATATATAATAAGAGTAATAAGCGATAATAGTAATACTACAATGTGATAAGTGATAGTGATAATAATGGTAAAAATGTGATAAGTGATAATAATGATAATAGTAATAATAATAATAATAATAATAATAATACGGACTTTAGTTCCAACATTAGCAATACCTAAGTACAAGTGTTCATCTCAATGCCACGTTTGCTTTCTAACGCGTTTGCCTGCGTTTATTTTCGAACGGTAAATGTGAACCAATTAGGGGGGGGGGGTAAAGTTGGGACGAGGCTTAAATTTTTAAAGTATCGTTATATTTAACCGCCAATAACAAAATTGCCTAATTAGGGGTACAACCAATGTAGGGTCATAAACGGCCGTCGTTTTAAATAGTTGTAAACTGTATGTACGGGAGGTGAGTTGATGCCGGTCAGGGCCTCTACCCCCTTGAATATAATACCAAAAACAATATCAACAGTAATAATACCAATAATAATAATCGTTATATATGGTGTTAATTCGGTACTGGTGCAGCCAGCAGTTGCCACTGGTCATCCTGTTCCACCTCGGTCAATCGCTTATGGTCCCATTTTCAAGTTTCAAACTATTACCTTCAATTGGAAGCTCTCAAAGAGTAGGGGTCAGAGAGCGCCTGGTGAACGGAAGATAATCAAGGTAGGAAAGAGCTGCCCACAAATGCCTTACCTCGAAAGGCTTTACCAACATCAAGGTACCTCCTCCCAGCCCCCGCCATCATCCCTTTCCCCTTGAACTCGTTTCAAGCACCACTGACAGCAATACAAACGATAAAGCATTTAACTGCTCGACGCTGCCTAACCTATCACATTAAATCTGGCAAATAAATCCTGGTCTTGACTAATTAATCCCGTCGCCTTCAAAAGGATTCAACCTGTGCAAAAGACCCGTCATGGGGTTTTATCCTATTATCAATCTTTTAACAAACTGAATTATGTACACGTGGCTAATCCCGATTTTGCAGGAGTCAAGAATCTGCTCAAAGCGTTTCAGAATTTCCGGAGAGATTTGGGTGTTTGTAGAGATGTATCAGAAGATAATTAACACTAATGAACGAAGCGTAGAGACTAAGAACAGTAATTTAGAAGGCAAAAAGCCGTGCAGATAAACACAGTGGAAGCAAGGAAACAAGGATAAGTACCGATTAGGATAATAATAATAATAATAATAATTAGTATTATATGAAGAGCTAGACTCGTATGGATTAAGAACATAAGAACATAAGAACGAAGGAACACTGCAGAAGGCCTACTGGCCCATGCGAGGCAGGTCCAAGTCCCTACCGGCTTAAGCCAATGCACCCAACCTAGTCAGGTCAGGTCACACTGACTTAAGGGAGGAACACGGCAACCGACCTGTTAGCACAAGCTATCAGGTCTAACTCACACCCACCCACATCTACTCATGTATTTATCCAACCTATTTTTAAAGCTACACAACGTTCTGGCCTCTATAACGGTACTTGGGAGTTTGTTCCACTCATCCACAACTCTATTACCAAACCAGTACTTTCCTATATCCCTCCTGAATCTGAATTTTTCCAACTTAAAACCATTGCTGCGAGTCCTGTCTAGGCTAGATATTTTCAGCACACTATTTACATCCCCTTTATTTATTCCTGTCTTCCACTTATAAACCTCAATCATATCCCCCCTAATTCTACGTCTTTCTAGAGAGTGCAGTTTCAGGGCCCTTAGTCTATCCTCATAGGGAAGGTTTCTGATACATGGGATCATCTTTGTCATCCTCCTTTGTACATTTTCCAGAGAATTTATATCCATTCTGTAATACGGTGACCAAAACTGTGCAGCATAATCTAAATGAGGCCTAACCAAGGATGTATAGAGTTGAAGAACAACCTGAGGACTCCTATTATTTATGCTTCTTGATATGAAGCCAAGGATTCTATTAGCTTTATTGCGAACACTTATGCACTGTTGTCTTGGTTTCAGATTACTGCTAACCAGAACTCCTAAATCTTTTTCGCAATCCGTAATATTAAGATCTACATTATTTAGTTTATATGTGGCATGGTTATTGTCCTGTCCAACATTTAGAACTTTGCATTTGTCTATATTAAACTGCATCTGCCACTTCTCCGACCACTGCATCAGTCTATTCAAATCTTCCTGGAGTGCTCGAATGTCCTCGTCAGAATGAATTCGACGGCCTATTTTGGTGTCATCGGCAAACTTGCCGATGTCGCTCTTTATGCCCTCATCTATGTCGTTTATGTAGATTGTGAACAGCAGGGGGCCCAACACTGACCCCTGTGGAACACCGCTCGTGACGCTTCCCCACTCTGATTTCTCCCCATTTATGCAAACTCTCTGCTGCCTATTTGTCAACCATGCCTCTATCCAGGAAAAAATTTCTCCTCCTATTCCATGTGCTTTAATTTTCCTCAATAGTCTCTGATGTGGGACCCTGTCAAAAGCCTTACTGAAGTCCATATACACAATATCATATTCGTTACCATGATCTACCTCCTCAAATACCTTAGTGAAAAAAGTTAATAAATTCGTAAGGCAGGAACGTCCCTTTGTAAAACCATGCTGAGATTCGTTGATTAATTTATGCTTTTCAAGGTGGCTACGAACTGCCTCGGCAATTATTGATTCCATAAATTTTCCCACTATGGAGGTTAGGCTTATTGGTCTATAGTTCGAAGCTAAGGACCTGTCACCTGTTTTGAAAATAGGTATCACATTTGCCATTTTCCACTTATCTGGCACCATGCCAGTTTGTAGTGATATGTTGAAAAGATTAGCCAAAGGTGTGCTAAGCTCCTCTTTACATTCCTTTAGAACCCTTGCATACAGTTCATCAGGGCCTGGGGATTTGTTAGGTTTTAATTTATCTATTTGCCTAAGGACCATGTCACTTGTGACCCTAATAGTGCACAGTTTATTATCGTCCTGTTCTACATAATTTATCATTACTGGAATATCACTGGTATCCTCCTGTGTAAAAACTGAGAGGAAGTATGTGTTAAAAATTCTACACATTTCCTTATCACTGTCAGTGAGCTGACCCGAGGAACTTTTGAGTGGGCCTATCTTGTCCCTGATCTTACTTCTGTATACCTGAAAGAATCCTTTTGGGTTAGTCTTCGATTCTCTTGCAACTTTAACCTCATAATCTCTTTTTGCTTTTCTAATTCCCTTTTTTATTTCTCTCTTTAACTGAATATATCGATTTCTTAATTGCCCCTCTCCTCTTTTGATTTGCCTATATATGCCTCTCTTTTGACCAATCAGATATTTTAATCTATTGTTCATCCATTTAGGATCATTTTTGTTTGATCTGATTTCCCTATTTGGAACATAATTTGACTGAGCAGCTAGAACTATGCCCTGGAAAGCATCATATCGGCAACCATCACCACCTACCTGACCCCTAGTCAGGTCATTCCAGCTCAGCCCACCTAAGTAATTTTTCAGTCCTATGAAATCAGCCAAGCGAAAGTCAGGGACGGAGACTTGATTGCCATTATTAGGGGAATTCCATGATATGTTAAAACTGAGTGATTTGTGATCACTCTCCCCAAGCTCATCATTAACCTCAAGATTATTAATTAGTGTTTCCCTACTGGCAAGAACCAAGTCAAGGAGGTTATTTCCCCTAGTTGGCTCTGTCACAAACTGTTTTAAAAAACAATCCTGGATCGTATCAAGAAAGTCACCCGACTCTAAATTTCCTGTCAAATTGCTCCAGTCAATCTGTCTATAGTTGAAGTCTCCCATTAGCACAACATTTTCGTATGTAGATGCCTTACGAATTTCGTCCCATAGAAGTTTACTGCACTCCCTATCAAGATTTGGGGCCCTGTAAATCACACCCAAAATTAGTTTTTCTCGGCCCTCGAGAAGCTGTAACCAAACAGATTCAGTGGCTGACGCTTCTAATTTAATATCTTGTCTAACACAACAATTTAAATTGTCTCTGACATACATCGCTACTCCACCACCTTTCCTGTTGACCCTGTCAGTGTGGAATAATTTATAGCCTTGTATGTGACATTCAGATGGCATCTCTCTATCTTTCAGATTGAGCCAGGTCTCTGTTATAGCAATAATATCTACGTTTCCTGCACTTGCAATTAATCTTAGCTCATCTATCTTATTTCTAACACTCCTGCTATTAGTATAGTAAACCTTAAGGGAGCTAGTCCCTTGCTGCCCTCTGCTGTCCCCCTTTGTTTTCTGACCTGTTCTATTGTCTTTATTTATAACTTCATGCTGAATGCCTTTTATACATTTACTGTTTCCAACCCTAGTGTTGCAACCTGCTTGTTTCCCACACACACCCATACCTCTATCTTCCATCAGTTTAAAATCATAGGCATTTCACCAATGGCCTTCTCAATCGAGTCTGCAAGTGCTACCACCCCTGCCCCAGAGAGATGAACCCCATCCCTTGCATACATATCATGTTTGCCATAAAAGTTGTTCCAGTTGTCAATGAATGGGATTGCAAGTTCCTTGCAGTATCTGTCTAGCCAGCAATTTACACCAATTGCCCTAGACAACCATTCATTTCCTACTCCCCTTCTAGGCAAGATGCTACATATGATTGGGATCCCTCCCTTAGACTTAATGAAATCTATAGCTGACCTGTACTTATCTAGCAGCTCTTCTCTCCTACCCTTCCCAATATCATTTCCACCAGCACTGAGACAGATAATGGGCTTGTTCCCATTACCTGACATGATATTATCCAGTCTGTTGACAATGTCCCCAACACCAGCTCCAGGGAAGCACACTCTATCTCTCATCTTCTTATTCCTATTACAAAAAGCACGGTCAACATATCTTACCTGAGAGTCACCAACCACAAGAATGCGCTTACCTTCATTAGCAGGGGCAGTAGTACCCTTACCTTCACTGGCCACTGAAGTACATTCATCCTGGAGAACAGAGAAGCGATTTCCTACCTTCAGATCTTCACTCTTAACTTTCCTTACTCTGATGCGCCTCCCATTACTGTGAACAACTCGCCACTTGTAGCAGGTGCTGGGCTGCACCTCACTGCTGGTACCCGTTGCTACCTCCCCACCTACAGCCTCCTCACAGTGAGAGACAGACTGCACCTCACTGCTAGAAGCCTCATTCCCCACATCTCCAACCACCTCACACACTCTCCCAGGCCCATTGAGGTGGACCTTCAGCCTCCTAATCTCCTCCTGGAGAAGCAAGACCTCCTCCTTCAACTCTCCAAACTCAGTTTTTAAAACACTGCAGAAGCAAGCCATGCTTTGTAACCGTCCACGCTAATCCCCAAAGCAGCTCAGGGTCTGTGACCTCACTGTACCTACTGACCTACTGTAACTATACACACCTTGCGACATAACACCTAGCGAAATAACACCTAGCGAAATAACACCTAGCGAAATAACGCCTAGCGAAATAACGCCTAGCGAAATAACACCTAGCGAAATAACGCCTAGCGAAATAACGCCTAGCGAAATAACGCCTAGCGAAATAACGCCTAGCGAAATAACACCTAGCGAAATAACACCTAGCGAAAAACAGACATGGTAATGTTTATGAGTTGAAGAAGTAATATTTATTATTATTAATTTCATTTAGAAGCGCTAAATCCGCAGCGGTTATAGAGCGCTGGGGAATGAAAGGTAATCAGGTTTGACCTGAGCAAAGGGCGTGGCTCAAAATTTTTGTATCAGAAGTTCTTATCCAGCACCAACAATCTCCTTTGTGTCCCGAGAAAGAAAATCTGAAGGAATTAGGTCCAGTGCCCAGAGATTCTCTCCAGTTTCCTTGCTAAATTTGCCGAGTACAACTGTGTGTGTGGAGGGGGGGGGGCGGAGAGAATGAATTAAGAGCGAGAACAGTACGATAACAGTAAAAGAGAGAACAGTAGAGAACAGTAAGAAAAAGAACAATAATAGAAAGTGAATAGTAAGAGAGAAAGATCAGTAAGAGATACCAGTAAGAGAACAGAATGAGAGAGAACAGTATAAGGAACGAAGAGCGCACGTAGTATTCCAGTGTAGATGTAGCCACCAACAATTGTGAAGCCAAGACGCAGTCCAGGAGAGGAAAACTCTGATACAGTAACAGTAATCTATCCAATTTTGCTAAATTTAAAAAATGGGCAGGGAACTAGGAGACAAAAAAACTAGAACACAGTAAGAGACAGGAAACTGAGTATGGTACATAAACAATATAAGCGTGACGAATGGAACGAACTCGGACCAGGAGCAAATGCAAACACTTAAAAAATTCACGGAAGATAACAGATGTAATCTTCCCAAGAGAATACCAAACGATGAGGAAGAATAAAGGGAACAAAGGAGAAAGGTGTGCAACACACAAGCAGTAGCAAAACCAGATACTGTATTTCAAAATACCTCTTCCTTGTTAGATACAGTCACAGAGTGCATGGAAAGAATTTCCTCATACTTTAAGAAAGTGCTAAACATTTATTTTATGTGCTTTCACTCTGGGCCAACTATCAGGACGTACATTGATGTTCCATGCCAACCAGCCTCATCGTGCCCACATCTTGAGTGTTTCGCAATCAACGTTCAAATTGTGTGCGCCTGTGTCTAGACGACTGCATGTGTATGTAGACCAAAATAGCCAGGTCCCACTATAGCCTCGCCAACTCGTTTCTTTTCAGTCCCTAGTGTTGGCCAATTTACTAATGGCTGCTGGTTTAAAGGCCTTTTCGAGTGTAGTGTTTCACGTCGGTTGTTCACTGAACTCTTGAACTGGTGTTAAAACTTCCTTCTGGCATTTAGGTTCACGCTCCAACAATTAATCCTTGACCCACACGATTTTGCAGCTACAATTCTGTTATTTAATGCTACGCTTATTCTGGGCAATTTACTGGAAACACTGGTGGTCCACTAATTGTATACGATAAGAGCGCTGGTTCATCTGGCCTCACTAGTAGCTTGTGTCGTTGGCATTACGCCATTTGAGGGGTAGTTGCCCACTTCCCTTTCAACTTAAGGTAAACAGAACCATATTAGGCTAGCCGCATTATGAACGTCACATTTACATATACTGGTGCGTTATGTTTCTGTACCCACGAAGCTCTTCTAGTACATACCTATGTTACTACCAGGCTGGTCAGGATTCTTTTTTTTTTTGGGGGGGGGGGGGAAGAGGGAGTTAACGGCACACTTTTACTTACTTTATATTGTGACCAACAAAGACGGAATGCAACCTTTTGCGTTTTCTCGAACACTAAAAAATTCAGAAGACGAAATGGTTATAATCATAACCATAATTTTTAAAGGGGTGGAAGGATAAGCCAGCGGAAGGCATCAGTCAGATGATCAAAAGTTCCAGTGGCGGGTCATCATATGATTAAGGCCAGCGTCAGGAAACACTTGTCCTGATTCCTGACAAATCTTACATAACCTAAACCTAAAGAAAAGAATGAAGGTAGATAGCAACCACCACAGGCAGTTAGCAACGTCAACACTCCCTATCAACTGGATGTACAAAGGCAACATGGAGTCCTGTCGCTTGCAGAAATATCGCAGATATACCTGTTTTTCTAGTTTCTTTTTAAATTTATGTACATTTTATATTCCGATAATTACAATGTATAATAGATCTTGTGATTTTATAGCGAACTGTGGCTCTGACACAAATATTAAGCACGGAAATAGAGTCGTGACTTGGACAGATAGGGTATCAAATTTTGTTCTGCTTACTTTGTCTTTATATACTACAGATGAGGCGAACTGTTCGCAATTAAGCAACGGTTGTGTATCCCACCTGTTACAAAAGTTATCTTCCCGTTTATGTAGTTTAGTTGTTAGCGTAAACATGAGATAATTTTAAGTAAGAATAACCTAATTTTGTCGAATTATTACATCGTTCAGTAATTAACACAAGTAAACTTTACAAAATGTTGTGTTTTTAAGATGGGTTTGCAGCTTACATTTCACATTTAGGATACTTGGTATCAATGACGGTGAAAAAAACTCTCGATCCAAGGAACAGGGAATAATGTAGCAGTATAACCTACGCGGGAGCACACAGGCCAACCTTAAATGAGCATGAAAGCAGGCACGCTCCGGTCAGTACATGCCTTATTCATATGTCTAATATGTTGCTCGAAGGCAATTCATATTTTTTTGGTGTGATCAGGAAACTGGTTTGTGGGTGGATGTCATGTGGTACCCGTGTTATCGTCGCGTGCTCATCCTTACTACTTCTACTACTACCACTACTACTACTACTTCTACTACCACCACTACCTCTTCCAGCCTATATATAGCCGTCCTGCTCCACTTCTGGTTAGTGTGACTTTGTAAATGGTCCAAGTCGGACCGAAACGTCGTCGTAACCTTCTCTTTTCTATGTGCGGGTTATTTATGTATCGTTCCAGTCACGGTATTGTGCTTTTTTTGTTATTTATCCTTCTAACATTCAGAAATACAAAGAATATCACTCACCAAGAGCCACTATCACAGCATTCATAAACTTCCAAAGTATCAATAAATTCTCAAGATAAATTATTCTATTTTCCAGCCGTCCAGCCACGACTCGAGGTTGCCTTCAGCTACCCCAGCACAGCAACACCAGCACAACTGTGGTCTAATACGGTAACTAGTTCCTTGTTGAGTTTAAACTTATGTGATCACAGGGTAATAAATAGCAGTGAGAATTGAGGCCCTTCATGAAGTACAGTGGAGCTATAGTGTTAATTGGGATGACAGAATATGTGAAATAGAGTCGCTACTTTACATTTTTAAATTTGGTAAAATGATGAAAGGCTCCATGGCTCGGGGTCATATTACTAAAATCTGCGCCAGGAAAACCTTTCCCCTATTTGTTGATCTTAAACTCGCCAACCTTACCATAACGTCTTCCACTGCAAAGACTACCGGGGTTCAAGCACTGACAGAGCTCGACATACGCAGACCCAAAACAAATCAAACACGGGCTGACATATTTCACCAGCAGCTGACGTAAACAGCAGGAGTAACTACTCCTGGGAAAACTTTCTAACTCTCCCAGCCACCCGGTGTACAAAATGTGTTACAAACACGCACACCTTCGACAAAACGAGCAAGTTCGTGAATTGGTGAACCATTCATAAAAAAGGAAGGCAAAAATGTGAACCACTTGCGACCAGGCAAGGCTAAACTGAAAGACTGAGTCGCTGTCTTATTTATAATGCCAGAGAAAATGAGATTTGTTCGTTCTAACTGAAGAGTAAATTAGCAGGATTTATGGTCTGTGACTTTATATTGTGTATATGATTTCTGGTGTTTCTGATGCGAAAAACCTTGATGCTGTTCCTGTTGCTACGTTGCTGTTAATTTCAAGGGTACGCCAAACATTAATACTGAAGGGAACAATGCTACATTGATTCCAGCTCATATAAAAACATTGCTTGTAAATCTACAGTTACTCTTTACTGAATCCACATAAACCTTCTTTAATATTTCGGCATATATGAATATAACTGATCTTGCGTTATATTAAAATGTACGAATGATTTCTTTAATTAAATTCGCTCTCTGAACTGCATTTTTAGTGTTTAAAATATTTGACCATGTTAAGTGGTTTGCCTTTTCATGTCCTGATAAGACTTCCACAAACTAGCCTTAACAGTTTAAAAAGTCGTTTTCTGATAGCGCTGCTGGTATTTCTGTCTCAAGAACATACAAACTGACAGGCATACCTTAAAAATTTATACTTACATTCGGTATACACTTATAAGTCCCGCATCTTGCAACTCATATTTCAGCAAGCCAGGTCTGAGACAAGAACCATTAACATATACTTCGGACTAATTCAGGTTAATCTTCATTATTTAGTGTCGGAAGTAATAAAAT
This sequence comes from Cherax quadricarinatus, assembly GCF_038502225.1. Lineage (NCBI taxonomy): Eukaryota > Metazoa > Arthropoda > Malacostraca > Decapoda > Parastacidae > Cherax > Cherax quadricarinatus. The sequence goes on along the minus strand of NC_091302.1, from coordinate 10,293,037 downwards.
AAAATACGAGTGTTGACTTTCAGCGAGTTGCACTTGAAAGACAGATTATTATTTACCTTGGTCATAAATTCCGATGACAACCAAGCAAAACACAAGAGGTGGAGAAGTGACAATAACCGCAACGTCAACATATATACAAGAAATGCAGTTTCAACTGTGTACCGCAGAATAATGTGTACCGCAGAATAATGATATTTTCGCCCAATAGGGGCTTTTGCAATCCAATACAGAGAACAGAAAAAATACAGCATGTTAAGTTTTGTCAAACTTGTGAAAGAAGTATCCCAAGAAATCTATCTTAGAAAATCTAAGTTTGTAAGCAAGGTATCCCAAGCTACCTATCCTAGAACCTACAAATAATGTTCTCTATATTTAATATTTGTTCTTTTGATATTATTTTAATTTAATAAAAGTAACAAAACTTGAAAATAAATTGTCAGCTGCAAAATGAAGCAAATGTAAGTGGCACTGTCAACAACAGTAAATTATTATTATTATTATTAATTATTATTTAGTAGTAGTAGTAGGAACTGGTTATCCTCCACTTATTCACGCCTCGAGAATGAAGTTATCAGATTTGGTCCGGGGAAAGAAAGGGTAGCTTCATTTCCTTGAATGAAGATCCCTTCGCGTTCGCGCGGTTAAGGGGAGTACAACAGAGCTGTGTTGCTCGTAAAAGAGAAAATACATTATATACAAGTCATCTCCGGTTAATAAACGTCTTGGATAAAAAAAAATGTGAGGGAGCATGTACCGCCATTCAGTTAATGTGGTGTTAGCATAATACCACAAGGGTGAAGTTTGCAGCAAAAATATGCAGTAGTAGTGCGTAGTAAAGACGACTATTATTATTACCGTTTTATTCTTGTCAAGGGGCTGAACCCGTTGGGGTCGTACAGCTCAAGCGGAATGAGACGTAATCAAGGCATACCGCTAAAGGGTTAGTTAGCACTGCTGCACACCATACAGCCCCTGGACCATACTGGTTACATCCAGTCACCAATAATAATAGCAGCGTGTGCTCGCTTGGCTACACAATAATGTGGTGGCCTCAGCACTAACGCAGCTCCTGTACATCATAACCACGGTGTACGAACATCACGGAAGAACAAACTCTTCCACCTTGGTATGACATTTTCATCCCTTACACCCGGACACCCTGTACCCAATAAGGACAAAAGTTAAAATACATTTGTTCTAAGCAGAATTTATTTTTGATATTAACGAACATATAACGAACCAATCACTCGTGTAAACATAACGCTTAAAACTATTTCACGACCTACACCCCATTATACCTCACTAGGCTTAACAATTATACTTGAAAACGAGAAATCATGAATGACGAAATACAATAACATTTTCGTTATCAAAAAATGGAATGCTATTTTATAGTTACAGAAAGTAAATATTAATTTGTATAATGACAGACGGAAATTATTTTAAATCAATCACGTTATTTCTCCACTAACGATTTAATTCAAGCCTAGTTATTAATCCCTTTAACGAACATTCCAATAACAAACCGAAGCGCATGAGATACACTATAGAGTAAAAAAAAAAAAAAAGTTAAACCAGAGCCATATAGCGCCTAGGAAATAGAAGAGATAAGGAAATAATCAGCATTGATCTACAAAGGGAATGGTAGCAACACTTATTTCTTTCCTCCGTAAGCCATACGTGTTGTAAAAGGCGACTAAAATGCCCGGAACAAGGGGCTAGTAGCCCCCTTCTCCTATATAAATTACTAAATGTAAAACGAGAAAAAACTTCATAGTTTTCTTCTTTTTCGGGTCACCCTGCCTCTGTGGGAGACGGCCGGTATGTCGAAAAAAGATTATTATTATTAGTAATGGGTAAACTAAGCCAGTAAGGTCATACAGTGCCGGGGGAGTTGTAATCAGGTTGGCTCAATAGGATGGATTGCACAAATTCCTTGGATCAAGAGCCTTTCATCATCATCAAGCGACCCCTCTTGAAGGGTCACGTGCGATGGAATTGGTGGACACACACTGTATTTGAGGCAATCATCGTTACCGCCGCTTTGTCATGTTCTGGGGACAGAGGTATGATTTGCTAGTATTTATCTCCGTGTACATACACCGTCAGGAATCTCCCTGTATACAAACAAGTATCTTCATGTATATAGAGACGTATCTCCCTGTATATGCGAGAGGTATCTCACCAGTATATACACTGACGGGGTACCTCTCTCTCTCATATATATATATATATATATATATATATATATATATATATATATATATATATATATATATATATATACACACACACACACACAGACACAATTGCGTAAAAATCCACAGTATATAAAAACAGATGTGAATATATAAAGCGCATAAACACCGCGACATGCGATATCTCCATGTATACACTGATTAGACGACCTAATCCTTATTTTACGACTCTAGTATTTTTGGCGTTCGTTTATGGGTGAATTGCAGCATTAATGGCCGACGTACCGTTATGTATCAAAATGGATTGTGGTCTTAATGACCGTGGTGTAGAGGATAGTGGGTTTAATGACCCCTGGTCAGTATAGTGGTCTTAATGACCACTGTGTAGAGGATAGTGGCCCTAATAACCCTTTAGTATAGTGGCCTTTAATGACAATTATGAAGAGAATAGTGACCTTAATGACTCTTTAGTATATATGGGCCGCTTTAATTATCCTTGTGTAAGCTAGTGGCCTGAATAACCCTTGTTTGACATAGTGGCCTTAATGACCCTTGTATAGTGGTGGCTTTAATGACCTTTGTATAGTGGCCCTTGTATAGTGGTGGCCTTAGTGACCCTTGTGTAGTGGATATTAGCCATTAAGGCACTCGTATACTAAATAGTGGCAGTCGTGACCCTTGTTTAGTGGGTACAGTAGTTTAGTGGTTGGCCAATATGGGCTTGACTACTATCAAAGTCACACAACGTGTTTCACTCCCTTTGCTCTAACACGGCTACCTATCTGGAGGTCGTTCTGAGGGTCAACGCCCCCTTGGTCCAGTCGTTGACCAGGCCTCCCGGTGGGTCAGGGCCTGATCCACCAGGCTGCTACTGCTGGCCGAAAAGTTTAACTTATGGCACAGATATCAGGACATTTTTTCTTATTCGCCGGTATTCTCCCGGCCCGGGTCTTTTCCAAGTAGTGGTGACCCGGCCTTGACTCCCTATCTGGGGAGTGTCTCGAGACTTAAAGTCTCCCATGGGAGGAGGTACAAGTACCCCCTCATCTTTGGGACCAACTGTCCCCAGGCCTAGCCACATTCCCCGCCCTCACGGGGCTCGTAGGGAGAAGCTAGGCCTCTGGTCTGCCATCTGCCCCGCCCCAAAGGGGCTCGTGGGGATGGCAGTCTTGTGAGCTGCAGGTGGAAGCAAGCTCAGGCCTTTCTCTTTTTTGTGTATTTATTAAAAGAAACACTTCGCCGCGACTTCTTAAGTCCTGAAGCCACTCGTAGAGAAACGTTTCCCTTCATAAAGGACTTAACTGTACACATGTGACCCTATCTACAAATTATTATACTCAAAACCAAACGCTAAATCCACTGAGTCACCCCCTAAATACAAAGACCTATCGAAGAGGAGGGGGGGGGGGTTAAAGCCTAAGGAATACGAGGGCCATTAATGATTAAATCCCAACTTCAGGGATTAAAGTAAACTGTCAGCACACAGTACACACACTGAAGCAATACACCAGTCAATGTATACGTCACACACTGAAGCAATACACCAGTCAATGTATACATCACACACTGAAGCAATACACCAGTCAATGTATACATCACACACTGAAGCAATACACCAGTCAATGTATACGTCACACACTGAAGCAATACACCAGTCAATGTATACGTCACACACTGAAGCAATACACCAGTCAATGTATACGTCACACACTGAAGCACTACACCAGTCAATGTATACGTCACACACTGAAGCAATACACCAGTCAATGTATACATCACACACTGAAGCAATACACCAGTCAATGTATACATCACACACTGAAGCAATACACCAGTCAATGTATACATCACACACTGAAGCAATACACCAGTCAATGTATACATCACACACTGAAGCAATACACCAGTCAGTGTATACATCACACACTGATGCAATACACCAGTCAATGTATACATCACACACTGATGCAATACACCAGTCAATGTATACATCACACACTGATGCAATACACCTGTCAATGTATACATCACACACTGATGCAATACACCAGTCAGTGTATACATCACACACTGAAGCAATACACCAGTCAGTGTATACATCACACACTGAAGCAATACACCAGTCAGTGTATACATCACACACTGAAGCAATACACCAGTCAGTGTATACATCACACACTGAAGCAATACACCAGTCAATGTATACATCACACACTGAAGCAATACACCAGTGTATCTATCCTGCTGACTACAGAGAAAACGTCTCTCTAGCCGTGATGGAATAATAACAGCGGGAAGAGCGTCACAATTGCCTTGTTGTTTAAGGGTTTTTGATCCAAGGAATTTCCTCAGATTAAACTATTACTTCCCAATCCTCAGGCGCTGCATGGCCCTAATGAGCTTAGCGCTTCCCTTTGAATGTAATACTAGTAAATATAAGTGAAAAGTTAGTTTATTAAACAGTTAATGAGACCAATATACCTCAAGTTAAGTTT
>NC_091302.1:10258344-10283344 GCF_038502225.1 Cherax quadricarinatus | reverse complement strand
GACCTGACCAAGCCTAGACATATTACATAACCTGGCCTAGCTGGGAAATATTAAGTGGCCTGACCAAGCCTAGACATATTACATAACCTGGCCTAGCTGGGAAATATTAAGCGACCTGACCAAGCCTAGACATATTACACGACCTGGCGTAGCTGGGAAATATAGTGACTTGACCAAGCCTAGACATATTACACAACCTGGCCTAACTGGGAAATATTAAGTGATCTGGCCAAGCCTAGACATATTGCACGACCTGGCCTAGCTGGGAAATATTATGTAACCTGGCCATCCAAGACACATTACATGACCTGGCCTAACTTAGATACGTTACATGATCTGGCCTATCTACGCAACATTACATGTTCAGGTCTAGCCAGGAAATATTACCTGCCCTGGTCTAGCTAAGATATTCTACATGATCTGGTCTAGCTAGGACATATTACCTGAACTGTCCTACTTATGACATATTACCTAACGTGTCTGGCTAGGCCATATTATAACCTGGCCTAGCTAGGACACAATACTCGACCTGGCAAAATTACGACCGATATTATCTGACCTGACACATCTAAGACAAATATTACATTAACGGTCCTAAATGTGAGAGATATAATGTGACCTTGTCAAACTGTAAGATACATATCTAGCCTGGCCTGTCTTAAGGGGGACACTGGCCTGTCTTAAGAGGGACAATGGCTAGTCTTAAGGAGGACACTGCCCTGTCTTAAGAAGGACACTGGCCAGTCTTAAGGACACTGGGTTGTCTTAAGAAGGACACTGACCTGTCTTAAGAGGGACAATGGCTAGTCTTAAGGAGGACACTGCCCTGTCTTAAGAAGGACACTGGTCAGTCTTAAGGACACTGGGTTGTCTTAAGAAAGACACTGCCCTGTCTTAAGGAGGACACTGCCCTGCCTTAAAAACACTGGCCAGTCGTAAGGAGGACACTGGCCTGTCTAAAGAGGACGCTGGCCTGTCGCAAAAACACTGACCAGTCTTAAGGAGGACACTGGCCTGTCTTCAGGAGTACATTGGCCTGTCTTAAGGACACTGGCCAGTCTTCAGGAGGACACTGGTCAGTCTTAAGGAGGACACGAAACTGCCTGGCTCAGCTCGACTGAGTCGACTCGATTAATGTCTCAACCCGAACATGTCATAAACACGAGACTGTCAGAAGAGATTCGAACTGGCTGTTAACCAACTTAAGCTGATTTGCCGTATTAGGAGTGACCCGACTCAGCCTGGTCCAACTTAGCCCAGTTTGACTTAGCTGTCAGCGTGGACCTGAAGGATGGGAAGCGAAGAGAAAGGGAAGAGGATATACAAAAGGAAGAAAAAACGTGAAATGGGAGAGTGAAGGGAATGTATGATGAAGGGGCAAGAGAATGTATGAGGGAAAGTCGTGAATGAACAAGGGATGGGAATGTGAGGATGGAGGATGTGAGGAATAAGGGAGAAGCATGAGCGATGAAGGGGAGAGGGAGGGCATAAATAAGGAAGAAGGGAGGTGCATGAGTGTAAGAGGGAGAAGCATGAGGAGAGAGAGAGCGAGTGAGAGAGAGAGAGAGAGAGAGAGAGAGAGAGAGAGAGAGAGAGAGAGAGAGAGAGAGAGAGAGAGAGAGAGAGAGAGAGAGAGAAAGGGGCATGACTGAGGAAGGAGGGAGGGAGGGTATGAGGAAGGAATAGAGAGAGAGCATAAAGGAAAGGCATGAGAGAAGGCCATAAGCTAGAGCCATGAGGGAGGGCCATAAGGGAGAGCCATGAGGGAGGGACCTGAGGTAGGGCCATGAGGGATGGGCATGAGGGAGGACTATGAAGGAGGGCTATGAGGGAGAGGCATGAGGGAGGGCCATGAGCGAGGGGCATGAGAGGGGCCTGAGGGAGGGCCATGGAGGGCCATGAGGGAGGGGCCTGAGGGAGGGCCATAAGGGAGGGCCATGAAGGAGGGTCATGGAGGGGCCTGAGGGAGGGCCATGAGGGAGGGTTATGAGGGAGGGGCCTGAGGGAGGACCATGGGGGAGGGCCATGAGGGAGGGTCATTAGGGAGGGGCCTGGGGGAGGGCCATGATGGAGGGGTATGCATGGGCTGTTCCTTTGTGATATTATTTAAACTTTTTTGAGTCGACCCCTGAAAAACTTTTTTCAAAACGGATCCAAAAATAGAATATAAAGGTGAGTGGCCCTTTCTCCCTACCTGCCTCCCTTCCTCCCTACCTGCCTCCCTTCCTCCCTACCTGCTTCCCTTCCTCCCTACCTGTCTCTCTCCCTATCTACCTGCCTCCCTCCCTGTCTCCCCCTTCCTCCCTGTATTGTAGTGAGTGATCCTCTCCCTATCTCCTTACCAGCCTCCTTTCCTCCCTACCTGCCTCCCTTCCTACCTACCTGTAGTGTGGCGAGTGGTCCTTTCCCTCTCTACCTGCCTGCCTTCCTCCCTACTGCCTCCCTCCCTCCCTGTAGTGTAGTGAGTGATCCTCTTCAGTTCCTTCTTTCCTCCCTTCATTCTTACCTGCCTCCCTGTAGTGTGGTGAGTTGTCCTCTTCCTCCATACCTTCCTTCCTCCCTCCCTACCTCCCTCCCTGCCAGCAGTGTGGTGACTTGCTGTTACTCCACCACACTCTCTCTCCCTCCCTTGCTCTCCATCACTCTCTACTCCCGTATCACACTAACAATCTCTATCCCTCCCTCACCGTCTACCTCACTATCTCTACTCGTCTCTCACTTCATCATTCCATCACTGGCAGAAAACCCCAGGCAAGACGCCGCTGACGTTACAACGTTCACTACAAGTGATTATCAGAGAACGTATTTCAGAACACGTTCTGAGTCACCTTTATCCTGACAGACCGTAAAAGATCGAATGTAGAAAGAGAATGTAGAAGATTTTCCATTATTATTATTATGGGAGAGCTAAATCCGTAGGGATTATACAGCGCCTAGGGGAGGGGGGGGGGATGGAAGGCATGCAGGCTCAATTCAGGGAACTGGAGCACAGATCCAATTCCCTAGATCAAGAGCCCCCCACCAGCGTCAAGGAATCTCCCCTGAGGAGAAGAAGACTTTCTAGATTAAGGGAAAAGGGTGTTGAACTGCTTAAAAATCTGAAAGAAAATAGCAGGAAAGATTTACAGATTTCTGTTCGCTCGTGAGTTTTCTTATCGCCTCTTCATTTTATTACGAAAGCAGGTGCAGTCTTGTGGCCTGTACACCTGCCCGTAACAAGATTAGTCAAGGTAGGAATGAGGAACAAGCAAAAGTCTGCAGAGAATAAATACTTAAACGTTTCCTTCACCAAAACAGCATTGCAGGATCCTTCCTTAATTCATGGTATAACTTAACAAACATTTGAGGACAGTTGTGTTGCAGAGGTCTGAACTTGTTCAGCCCTCTACAACGGGTGGGGTTTCAACCCCACCCGTTCCGTAATTAGTCCAGTGTGACTAGTTAATGGTCCAAGTCGGACCGAAACGTCGTCATAGGTTCCATTCTCCTATGTACGGGTTATTGGTAAATTGCTCCAGTGACGGCATTGTGCCTTTTAATTCTCTATCCTAAATAACGTATATTGACAACTTTGGTTACGACAAAGAACAAAAAGGCACAATACCGTGACTGTAACAATACACAAATGTCCCGTCCCTGTCTCCCTCGCCTATATATACTAGCTCCCTTATCTTCGTGTGTTAGTGTGACTTGTAAATGGTTCAAATCGGACCGAAACCCCGTCGTAATCTTCCTTCTCTCTCCTGTGTGCGGGTCATTTATGTAGTGGTTATGAGGTGTGTGAGAAATCAATGTTGGTGTTATGACAGAATGACAGGTGAATCAATGAAGAATAAACCAATAAGAACACAGATGATAAACAAGTCATATGTGGAACACTTGGGTATCTTTACTACCGTAACGACTGATTACCTCAGATCTACTAATTCTAGCTGTTTTCAGTGTTCGCTTCGACTAATGAAGACTGTGGTGCAGGTGAAGCAAGTTGAAAAAGAAGAAGGCGAAACACCGTGGGTAGAACAATACACAAAAAAACCACATTTAAGAGACCGAAACTTATGACGATGTTTCGGTCCGACTTAAACCATTAAGAACATAAGAAGAACATAAGAATGTAGGAACACTGCAGAAGGCCTACTGGCCCATACGAGGCAGGTCCTTATCAACACAGTGTGTAACTTATTAATGGTGTAAGTCTGTCCGAAACGTTGTCATAAATTTAAGTCTCCTAAGTGCTGATTATTTGTGTTGCTCACTATGTCTTCTTTATCAGTTTATCGGTAATATAAAACATCAATAACAGGAACCGAGACAGAAGGTGAAAACTAAGTTTACTGGACAGCTTTGAAGGGTAGAAAGGCAGTGAGTGAAATGATAGATGTAGAAAGTTGGAGGGGATAGTTGGAAATGGAGAAATGTTGAGAGACCGGAGGAGTTGAAGCAGAGGGAGTGGTAGGATTAGGTGGATGGAGGGGGTGATGGGAGTAGAAGGATGGAGAGGAAGGAATGGTTGGTTAACTGAGGGAGTGGTAGCTTATGGCGAGGTAAGCAAAGAGGTTATGTGAAAATAACATGGTGATAGCGACAGCAATAATAATAACTGAGAGTAGAGGATAGAAGAGAAGAGGCAAGAGAATGTAGAGGAAGTGGAGGTTAGGTTAGGTTAGGTTAGGTTAGGATAGGTTAGGATAGGTCAGGTCAGGTTAGGTCAGGTCAGGTCAGGTTAGGTTAGGTCAGGTTAGCTTAGGTTAGGTTAGGTTAGGTTAGGTTAGGTTAGGTTAGGTTAGGTCAGGTTAGGTTAGGTTAGGTTAGGTTTGTCAGAAAAACAGGACAAGTATTTCCTGACGCGGGACTAAGTCATATCATGACTCGCCACTGGAACTTTTGGTTATCTGCCCGAGGCCTTCCGCTGGCTTACCGGTCCACCCCTTTAATTAAAAATGAAGGTTATAATTATAACCATTAATTAGCAGATGGAGACTAAGAGTCCTGGAGAGATGAGAGAAAACAGCATGATATAAGGAAGTTGGCGTGCATTTATGTGAAGCGCTAAGCCCGTATAGAACAGTCAGTATGGTACTGAGCTTACATGGAGTCGCTTCCGGAGGTCACCGTCCCCCCGGCCCCCGGCCCGGTCCCGGATACCGACAAGTTATTTAAAACGACAGGTGAACGAACATTAAGACATTTTTCATTAGAAAACGTTTCGATCCTGCGACCTTGATCAGTGCTGGTCAGTCTAAGGGTATACCTTCGATGAGTTCCCAAAGTTTTTCTACTCCCGGAGCCCGGCCATAGGCTAGGTTCGTCGACTGAAACGTTTTAAATAAACAGTCTGCTCTCGTGTTTTATAAACCTCGTTTTAGTGTAAGAAATGATGGAGGTTCGATCCAACTATCAATCGTAATTCAGTCTGAGACCAATCAGGCTGTTACTGCTGCATCACAAGAGACAGAAACCACTAGGAGTGGTGGATGGAGGTGTTGAGGACTAACAATAGCATTGAGAGTAGTGGAAGATAATAAGATCTAAGCAAGAGAAGGGTAACTCCAGTTCCCCTCATTAAGAGCCCTTCACTCATATCAAGGTACCCTCTTTAAAGTGAAAGGCATGGAGGAGGAGGCTTCCCTGAAGGTCGTACATGATACTTATTCACAGACCAGGCACGTTCGGGTGAACATTCCAGTCGTGGGAGGTACCAAAGACAACACTTGCCTTCCTGAGTGTACTTTTGATAACCTGTGTATGAATGGATGCCCCCACAACATGCCAGAATACCAGAACACGACACTGGTGCTCACTGAAAACCTGTGTATACGTACGCGTGCCTTCAGAATACATTAAAATACCTAAGCACAACACCTGTGCTCACTCTAATGTGCTTGTTTACCTACACATGTAGTTGAATTACATGTTATTACTTTAACATGATTTGTATGAAAAGAAAGACACAAGATGCAGCACGAGATTTTACTGGAACATTTTGCTCTGTGTAGAGCTTTAATAAGTCATCTTAACGGAGGCTGTAAGCTCTGCTCTGCACAGAGCGAAACATTGTCCCAATAAAAGCTTGTTTCGCAACTTGTGTATTTGTCATCATGCTTATCGACATTACACACTTTGCCAAATTTAGCCGAGAAAACAATAGACTGTGAGCAGGGATGCTAACTGTTCTCACTTAGTTGTGATTGCGAGGGTCGAGTCTCGGCTTCTGGCCTCCGCCTCTTAATTAATTATTCACCTCTCTCCTCTTTTCCACCACCCCTCATCATGGCATAGTAACTCCAGCTATCTTAGGGCGAAACCTTTTAAGCTGTCACAGCTACTCAACCCACAGTGGAATACTTGACCACATTCTCATCACCCTTGTGAAGCCTCCCAGCTCACACTGACTGATTTCACTGTTTCATGAATGTAACCCCATCATCTAGCGTGATGGAAAATAACAGGAAAACATTGGTGGATTTTGTTCCCACTATAGGAAGGACTTACTATGTGGGTACAGTTACTTTTCTTTAATAAAAACAATAAAAGTACACTGAACACTGCGACCGTTCTCTTACCTGACAGGTGAAACAAGTGTCGCTTGAGGCCGCTGCTGCCTAATCCATTAATAAAAAAAAATATGCAAATTGATGCTGGATGTTGGAAAAAACACTATTTGTGGGTACAGTAAAACCATGAATATTTGTGTCGGTGACGACAAGCTCTCAAATTCCTTAACTGGTCATAAATAAAAGAATTTTAATGCGCTGATGTATTTTCTTTTTTATATATCCCTTAAAACATTTTCAGTGGTGGATTTCTATTGAATAAATCAATAATAATCAAATAAATCTGTCGCAATGATTTTTTTTAATCTCCAAGGATTATTTCTTGTATATTCTTGACTAAGTAATATTTATTTGTGAGTTTTCTTGCATATTACACACCGACATGAACTCGAGTCGCAATGAACGATGTCCAGGGAAACGAACCTTTCCTTGGATTGAACACTCATTGGTTCCCATTCCCCATGCGCTGCAAGACGTCCTACGGATTTAGCGCTTCAAATAATAATAATAAAGATCTACACAGATCGAAACATTGCCCGCAACAAAACCTTGTACTACAGTTTCAGAACACTGACACTGCCTGCTAGAACACTACCAAAACACTGACACTGCCGGCTAGAACACTGCCAGAACACAGACACTGCCGGCTAGAGCAATGATACTGTCTGCCAGAATACTGACAATGTCTGTCAGAACACAGACACTGCCTACTAAAACAATGACACTACCAGAATAATGACAATGTCTGCCAGAACAGACACAGTCTACCAGAACAGTATCAGTGCCTGCTACAACACTGGCAAAAGCTCTTACAACACTGACGTTAACCAAGAAATATACTAAAACCTCCCATACACAGTATTAAATCCCTTTGGGGATAAATGGTATAAATATCGACACGATGGAAAAGCAGACACAAATGCAGTATAATGTGATCCTTTATAGACAACGTTTCGCCCACAAAATGGGCTTTATCAAGTCACATTCATCAGTTTGTTGGTATTGTAAACCACCATTAACAGGAACCCAGATAGAAGGTGAAAACTAGGTTTAGTGGATGGCTTTGAAGTATAGAAAGGCAGTGAGTGCAATGATAGATGAGGAATGTTGGAGGGGATAGTTGGAAATGGAGGGTTAGGGGAAATGTTGTGAGATGGGAGGAGTTGAAGCAGAGAGAGTGGTAGGATTAGATGGATAGAGGGAGGATGGGATTAGAAGGATGGAGGGTAAGGAATGGTCAATTAACTGAGGAAGTGGTAGGATTAGATGGATGGAGGGAGGATGGAATTAGACGGATGGAGGGTAAAGAATGGTTGGTTAACTGAGGGATTAATAGGATTAGATGGATGGAGGGAGGATGGGATTAATGGGATAATAGCTACAGTAATATTATTCCTAGGTTGTAAATTAAAGGAACAGGAGCTTCTTTATCCCACCTTGGATCAAACTTAATTGCTCCTCATTCCCCTAGGACAGTTTGGCACCTACGGGTTTCCTCTTCCCCAAGAAAAATCCTCAATAAGACTCTCTTATAAATATAAATAAAATTATACAAGTTAAATGTCTTATTTAGGATCCCGTTGGTCTTGGCAACCCTTATTACATTCGTGGAGAAGCGCTAAACCCATAAGAGGTCCTGCAGAGCCTGAGGAAGGGGAGATAATCAAGTTTGAACCGAGAAAGTGGAGAGTTACTTCAGTTCCTTGAATCAAGAGACCATCACCGGTATCAAAGCACCGGCCTTGAAGGGTGTTGAAAAATATATTTATGTACGATTCAGGATATTTATTAGACGAAACGTCTCGCCACTGAAGAAGTCACTGAAGTCAGGACTGAAGAAGTCACTCGTGGCGAAACGTTTCCTCTAATGTACTGAACAGTACACAAGTGTCTTTATCCACGTCTTGTCGGTATCACCATAATATTTTTGAGTTGACAAGTGTTATTTTCCTGTTTTATCATATTATAAATAACTAAGACGATTAACACACGTGTGTAACACCAGGATTACTGACTGACCAAACCTTACGTGATTACAGTGAAACATGGCTAACTGAAGCTATGTTTCACTGTAATATCATATAGAAATTGGTAGTAGCACACTGATGATGTATCCAATTTTACTGGAAAATAAAAGGTTAATAGTTATTCCGTGTTGTATTATCCTATATTCGACCGAAGAAACCTTGTCGATCTTGTGAAACATTTCGACATTAGAGATACACAAGTATTGCATATTTGTCTTATATTTCTGCTCATTGTTGTATATCATTAATATATTAGGAGATAGAGACGGACCTGGCAGGTCACGACAGTCCCAGACATTCAGATCCACCTACATTATGGTCTCAAAAAAAGGCCAGTTATGGCTCCTCTCTGGCACACAGTGACAGTAAATCTGAGTTAAACAGTGACATTAACTAGACGTATTTCTGTCGCTTCGTAATCCGAGAAAGGTATCCTTCATTCCATAACCACAGTCCCCTGTACCTCAATGCACGCGGCTGAAATAATATATGTGGCATAAGTTCATAAAGTATTAGTTTTGAAGATTTGAAGGGAATCATATGAGGCATTATAACAATTCATATAATGAAAACTAATATCCAAATATCTTCAATAAAAATTGGTAAATTAGGGCATACACAGACCAAATGAAATTCAAAATTTTCAGAGCAACCAAAAATACTAACGTCGTAAAGTTCACAAGCACATTAAGTCTGAAACCGCTAAGATGTAGCGTTATCAAGTAATCAGCATAGAATGGTTCAAGCTATTCCGATGCGACACTTAGAAATTATCGCATTAAAAACAGAATTTCAATTTATTTCCATTTTCTCCCCCCCCCCAAAAAAAAAAAACAAGAGAAAAAAATTGGAACATAAACAGACCAGAATCAATCCAAACTTTACTCTAAGTAAGAATGACCAGCATTTACGAAAGGTTAGTGTACATAACATGCAAATTTTTAATGATGGTCTTGAGGGCACACGGATATTACAGGCACATACAAGAATATTAAGCTAATTTAACCTAGGTTAAACAAATACAATTAAACACTATGACTTATTCCTGATCACAAGAGACATTCTCCAATTATTTCACATAAACCAATTTGATTAATAAATTGGGACATGATAACTTAAGACAACCTATGGTCACTTACTTGAACACTAAGTGCTTAATTGTCCACTTATTGAGGAATAGAGAGATAGTATAAAAAACCTATATGTTATTGAAAGGTACTATATTAATGAAAATAAAACACCAGACATATTAAACAAATTTCTTAAATGTGCTTGCAGCAGATAAGTCAATGGTATATATAAATCCATATATACTACAATATACTAGTCACTTCTTCAGAAAAATCTAAAACAACTCTAATTAACAAATCTGCCAGCACGCAAACGACAAACGTTAAAGGTACTGTACTATCCTAGCCCTAAGATGAACCAGCCATTAGATATTGTAGCCGTTCAGAGGAGGTAAACTGTAAATGATTTAACGAGAATAAAAATTTCATACTATTTTACAATGGTCTAATCTGCACCAACACATCTGAGTGTCACTCTCCGCCGTACCCAAATTTTATGGCAACTTTTTTTGTACATGTGAAGCTACAATACAGAGGGATTTTGAAATTATCCGGGCCATTCCAGGATGATGGGAGAGGGGTCACAGAGCACGTGAACATGACAACTGTAACAGTTCTTTGAAAAAGTAACTACATTGCACTGAGTCATCTCAAAGGAACTCTGGTACGGAGAGTCACAGGGTTGAGTCCTCCATTCCGCCTCTTCCATCTCTACTCACTGGGTCACCTCGGGGTGCAGCCCACGGGGTGATGCCAACCCTGGGATGCACAGCATATTACATCCTCCCAGAGAATGCCTTGCTACACTTCCCTTTCAGTTAATTAGAGCTCATGGCTAAGGGGCGAAATAGCATTTAACCCCTTAAAGACTCACATTACTGCTTTCAAAATGGCTGGTCTTAATCGAGTGAGAGAGGTACGCTCATTACTAAGAGAGGAATATTTTATTTTATACACTTCCTTGAACTGAGAAATGAATACTTTCTACTTCCCTGTACTGACAAATTAATACTTTCCACCTCCCTACACACAGAAATGAATACTTTCCACCTCCCTACACACAGAAATGAATATTTTCCACCTCCCTACACACAGAAATGAATACTTTCCACCTCCCTACACAGCGCTATGAATACTTTCTACCTCTGTACACAGAGAAGTGAATACTTTCCAAACCATACCACGGGCCGGGATAGAACCCGCGATCAGTCTCAAAACTCCAGACCGTTTGCAATCGTGTCATTACGATTTCGTGACTCGAATACTTTCCACCTCCCTACACAGAGAAGTGAATACTTTCAATCTTCCTACACAGAGAAATAAATACTTTCCACCTCTCTACACAGATAAATGAATACCGTGGATCTCACTATGGCTGCCTGGGTAATGGGAAGGAGACAGAGGGACAGAGTTGGTGCTGCTGACGGAGACACGAACAGAACTTCTGTTTCTGAACTTTCCTTACTAGAAGCCTCGTTGCTCAGCGGTACAGCGCTGAACCTGCCACCGCCAGGGCCACAGTTACAGCCTCCGGTCCATCTTTCTATATATATGTAGACAGGGATGCGTGGTGTCAATATGGTTGTTCAATATATTTATAGATGTGGTTGAAAGAGAAGTGAATGCTCGGGTGTTGGGAAGAGGTGTGGGATTAAAAGATAAAGATTCTAACACAAAGTGGAAGTTGTCACAGTTGCTTTTTGCTGAGGACACTGTGCTTTTGGAAAATTCTGAAGAGAAGTTGAGGAGGTTGGTGGACGAATTTGGGAGATGCCGGGTCACTACATGGAGATGACCAGGACCCATCATGGCGAGCCCACTGTACCTGAATTTGGGAGGGTATGTAAAAGAAGGAAATTAAAAGTGAATATAGGAAAAAGCAAGGTGATGAGGATATCAAAAAAATTAGGTAATGAAAGACTGGATATCAGATTGGAGAGTGGGAGTATGGAGGAAGTGAATATTCTCAGATATTTGGGAGTGGACTTGTCAGCAGGTGGATCTATGAAAGACGATGTGAAATCACAGAATTGACAAAGAGAAAAAAAATTGAGTGATACACTAAGGAGTTTGCTGAGACAAAGAGCGTTATCCATAGAAGCAGAGGGGGGAATGTGTGAGCGTATAGTGGTAGCAACATTCTTATATGGGTGTGAAGTATGGGTGGTGAATGTTGCAACAAGGAAAAAGCTGAAGGCAGTGGAGACGTCGTGTCTGAGGGCAATGTGTGGTGTGAATATTATGCAAAGAATCTGTAAGCCTAGAGATGAGAAGGAGGTCCGGGGTTACTAAAAGTATTATCCAGATAGCTGAAGAAGGATTGTTGAGGTGGTTCGGGCATTTAGAGATGATGGAACGAAATAGAATGACTTGGAGGGTGTACAAATCTGTAGTGGAAGGAGGGAGGGGTAGGGGTCGTCCTAGGAAACGTTGGAGAGCGAAGGTGAAGGAGGTTTTGTGCGAGAGAGGCTTGGACTTCCAGCAAGCACGCGTGAGCGTGTTAGATAGGAATGCATACAAATGGCTTTATTTGAGGTGTGAGCAAGGTAACATTTATGAAAAGATTCAGGGAAACCGGTTAGCCGGACTTGATTCATGGAGATGGGAAGTGCACTGCTTGTACTCTGAAGGCGGAGTGGAGATATGTTGAAGTTGTGAATTGTAGCGTCGGCACGCCTCTGGCAAGATAGTGACGGAGTGATAATAAAAGTATATAATTATACTGTGATATTACTATTACTACTAGTATAGGGATTCTTACTCTGTTGGTCCCTGGTTTGAACACTAGTAGAGCCACTGACCCATATCTTGTATAGTGGGAGAGTTGTAACTAACGACGACTGACGATTTTCATTACAATTAGTGGTATTCCCTTACACATAAGGGTGGGTGAGTGTCCCTGACATGTATGGGTGGGTGGGTGGCCCTGACATATAAGGGTGGGTGGCCCTGATATATAAGGGTGGGTGGGTCGCCCTGACATATAAGGGGGTGGGTCGCCCTGACATAAGGGTGGGTGGGTCGCTCTGACATGTAAGGGTGGGTGGGTCGCCCTGACATATAAGGGGGTGGGTCGCCCTGACATAAGGGTGGGTGGGTCGCTCTGACATGTAAGGGTGAGTGCAAGTCCCACTAAAAAAGCATCTGACAAAACTGTCATAATTAAGGAGGCAGACGTTGACATTCTCGTCAAAATAATGAATTTGTTTACAGACTTGAGACGTTTTAAAAATAACCCCAGACATTTTAAAATGTTTCCAGATATTTTAAAATAAAAGTCTCAAGCGGTGGAATAAATATGGCAAAATTATTTTTATATAGAAATAAACGTGAAATTCGGTTAAGTATATACTGTGTGTGTGTGTGTGTGTGTGTGTGTGTGTGTGTGTGTGTGTGTGTGTGTGTGTGTGTGTGTGTCTGTGTGTGTGTGTGTGTGAGTGTGTGTGTGTGTGTGCGTGCGTGCGTGCGTGCGTGCGTGCGTGCGTGCGTGCGTGTGTGTGTGTGTGTGTGTGTGTGTGTGTGTGTGTGTGTGTGTGTGTGTGTGTGTGTGCATGTGTGCATGTGTGTGTGTGCTTACCTATTTGTGGTTCTAGGGTCGATTCATAGCTCTTGGCTCCTCTTCATTGGTCGATACTTGGTCCACTCTCCCTGCTCCAAGAGCTTTATCATACCCTTCTTAAAGCTGTGCATGGATCCTGCCTCCACTACATCACTCTCCAGATTGTTCCACTTCCTGACAACTCCATTACTGAAGAAATACTTCCCAACATCCCTCTGACTCATCTGAGTTTTCAACTTCCACTTCAACTGTGAAACATTATGTTACTATCAACCTTGTCAATTTCTCTCAGTATTTTATGTTATCATGTCCTCCCTATCCCTCCTGTCCTCCAGTGTCGTCAGGTAGATTTCCCTTAACTTCTCCTCGCTGGGCATATTCCTTAGCTCTAGTCTTACTGCAAACCTTTACACTCTCTTTAAATTTCTTAACATTTTTGACCAGGTGTGGGTTTCATACTGTGCTATATACTCAAATATGGGCCTGACGCGCACAGTTTACGTCTTGAATGACTCCTTACTCAAGTACTGAAATGCTATTGTTAGGTTTGCCAGGCGCCCATATGCTGCAGCAGGGGTGTGTTTATTACCATTTTGTGTAAAGCACTTGTTACTAAGATACTTGGCCTGTTTGTGTGTGTCAGTGTGTGTGTGTATTTGCTGTACGTAAATACAGACATACACTGGTGTACACGCAATGTATGCGCAACGTAAGATACTTAACCGTAATGAACAATTATTCGTCGCTAAACTCGGTTTTACAATTGTTCATGTTATACAGGTTTTTCGTATTGTATTTTTCAGGCAAAATACAGTACCCAAAGTTATACATTTCCAGCTAAGTAACTGCAAGGAAATGAAATCATTCAGCAAAAGTAATCAATGAAAAATCCTGCACATTTAACAAGGTCAAATAACGAAAGTCAGTTATAATAACGAAAGTCAGTTATAATAACGAAAGTCAGCTACAATAACGGAGGTCAGTTATAATAACGGAGGTCAGCTATAATAACGAAGGTCAGTTATAATAACCAAAGGCAGTGACAAAAATGGAAAATTATCTATAATTACGGAAATTAGTGACAATAACTAATGCCAATCTTAATAACGCAAGGGAATAAAAAATAGAAACCAAAATAACAGACTCAGTCAAAATAATCGAATCAGTCAAAAAACAGACCCGATTAAAATAAGAGACCCAATCAAAATAAGAGACCCAATCAAAATAAGAGACCCTATCAAAATAAGAGACCCAATCAAAATAAGAGACCCTATCAAAATAACAGAACCAATAAAAATAACATAACTAATCAAAATGACAGACCAATCAAAATAACACAACCAATCAAAATAACAGAACTAATCAAAATAACATAACCACTCAAAATAACACAACCAATCAAAATAACGGAACCAGCCAATATGGCTGGACGAGTCACAATAAGGGAACCAGTCAATATAACTGGACCAATCAGAGTAAGGGAACCAGCCAATATAACTGAACCAATCACAGTAAGGGAACCAGTCAATATAACTGGACCAATCACAGTAAGGGAACCAGTCAATATAACTGGACCAATCACAGTAAGGAAACCAGTCAATATAACTGAACCAATCACAGTAAGGGAACCAGTCAATATAACTGGACCAATCAGAGTAAGAGAACCAGCCAATATAACTGAACCAATCACAGTAAGGGAACCAGTCAATATAACTGGACCAATCACAGTAAGGGAACCAGTCAATATAACTGGACCAATCACAGTAAGGAAACCAGTCAATATAACTGAACCAATCACAGTAAGGGAACCAGTCAATATAACTGGACCAATCACAGTAAGGAAACCAGTCAATATAACTGGACCAATCACAGTAAGGAAACCAGTCAATATAACTGGACCAATCACAGTAAGGAAGCTCTTAGTAACTAGGGAGGTGTGTCTGGCGCCGGCTGAGAGGAGGGGTGACACTCAACCTTAATTTCAACGCAATTAACTGCCACCCAGTGCCAGGAATGCCAGTTTGTTTGTGGCTGACCCAGTTGGCACTCGTTCCCTCCCCACTCCTAACCCCATCACCTTCCCTTCATAGCATTTCCCTCTCCCCACTCCAATACCTATCCTTCCAAACACATCAACTCCAATATTATCTATACCCACGCCAACACCACTTTCCCTCCTTCGCACGCCAACACTTCCCCACCTTCCCACGCCAACAATTCCCCCCCTTCCCACGCCAACACTTCCCCTCCTTCCCACGCCAACACTTCCGCCCTTCCCTAGACAATACTTCCCATTCCCACACCAACACTTCCCCTCCTTCCCACGCCAACACTTCCGCCCTTCCCAAGACAATACTTCCCATTCCCACGCCAACACTTCTTCCCACGCCAACACTTCCTCCTTGGCACCACCACACCTTCCCTACTCACCTCCATACCTCCCACCTCGCATCCACACCCACGCATTACTCAAAGTTGAGTCGGCCCTAGAAAGCTGCATGCGGCATTCTAGGGCATTAAGTGCGGCATTCTGAATGAATAATTTTTCTTAGTTATTACATAATTAAATTTTTACAAAATTATCAAAATTTCTCTAATGTGGCCTTATTAGATTTCAGTTAACTTTAATACTGCCTTCCAACATTAAAGGATTCCCCCCCCCCTCAGCCTGTCTTAAACCATCGAAATCCAAATTATGAAATCTTATATATTCAAAAGGAGTCGAAATGAAAGGTGACTCAGAAATGACTTATGCATTTTCCGCAAAGCGCTAAACCCGTGAATAAGTCAGCGCAAGGAATGATGTGAGCTCAATCCTCCTTCCACTATTCTTAGACACGCTTTCTACTTGTTGTTCCTAGTCTTAAAAATTATTAATAACAATATGAATGTTATGCGAAGTATGTGCAACACATGTGGATTGGTGCATTTATTGGCTTTAAGGAAGGATCCTGGACTTCAGGAAGCATCCTGGACTTCAGGAAGGATCCTGGACTTCAGGAAGGATCCTGGACTTCAGGAAGGATCCTGGACTTCAGGAAGGATCCTGGACTTCAGGAAGGATCCTGGACTTAAATCCAGGATCCTTCCTTAAGTCCAGGATCCTTCCTTAAGTCCAGGATCCTTCCTTAAGTCCAGGATCCTTCCTTAAGTCCAGGATCCTTCCTTAAGGAAGGATCCTGGACTACATCACATGAAGCTCATTAGTCATTAATATAGTGATTAAACTCTCTGTGTACACATACTAAGAGAGATCACATCTTATTGTGTATATACAATGAGATACGGTTAGGTTGGTTAATGGGGTTTAAAGCCTATAGAGTACTGCTAAAGTTACATGCACGTTTATAACACAGCGCTTTGGCGCAGCAATCAGTGTATGCGCTTGAGCGAATGGTTAGTGGGTTGTTATTATTATTATAATCAAGGGGAAGCGCTAAACCCGTAGGATTATACAGCGCCTGAGGGGGAATGTGGAAGGTATTCAGGTTCAATTCAGGGAACCGGAGAACAGATCCAATTCCCTAGATCAAGAGCCCCTCACCAGCATCAAGGAACCTTCCTTGAGGGGAATGGGTAGTGGTGAGTACTGAGTATTTCTACTGTTCTCTCCTGGTCTGTAGTAATTCTGTACACAACATAGTTTTAGCAGCTTTCATGTTCTCTATAATGTCTGGTTCCCTGCGTACCATGATACCTGCTTCCCTGCTGCCTTCTATTGTGGCAGCAGCCGAGTCATCGAGGAGCACCCCAATAGCCTTTATTACTGACGTACTGGAGTCTGTGTTAATGCAACTGGAAGTTTTCTGACTAATGTTGATGCAATAATTGTGCAGAATGAAATAAAATAATTTATCACTTCATAAGTCTGGGGCCGCATCGAAACACTGAATCGTCAGATGTGAACACAACTTTATGCACATCTCAGCATTTTACAGTTAATCATATATATTCAAATTTTCATTGCTATTTAACGCGCATCTGATAGCTAGCAACTGGCTGTCTGTCAGCGGTTGTCAATAAAGAATAGAGAATATACTTTATTTAGCCTTGCACTTAAATTTGAATAATGAGGAAATAACGTTTGAGAGTAGCCTTCTCATTGTGATTTCTGGCATGAGTTTTTTCATGTTAGGCGTAACTTTTATAATTGACAGTCGCAAAATAGTTTGCAGACTGCTTGCATTACAATATTTGCTTCCAGATTTAAGTAGAGCCAAATAAACATGTACTTTTAAATACATACAACCCATGTACAGCACCCAAAAAAAATTTATTACTTGTGAATAGGTTTATGTGGGTGGTGAAGCAGCACACTGAGGCTCCTCTTGTGCCCGGTCCAATGTAAATAAAGACGGGTCGTGTTCTAAGGTTACCTGACCTAACTAAACGTTACTTAGCCTAACTTTAACTAAACGTCTATTTGGGGAGGGTCCCCCCCCCCCCAATTTGCTCTACCTGAGGGCCCTTCTCAATTTGCTCTTTCTGTCTATTGGGGGGCCCCCCAATTTTTCTAAATGGGGGTCCCCAAATTTGCTCTTCCTGTCTATTCAGCACCCCCCCCCCCCATTTGCTCTAAACCTAACCTAACTTTAACTAAACCAAACCACATCCAACCTAATCTAACCTTAGCTAAACGAAACGAAATTTAACCTATCCAAACCAATCCTAACTAAACCTAACCTAACCTATCCTTAACTAAACTAAACCTAACCTAACCTAATCTTAATTAAAAAAAAAAAACCAACCTAACCTAACTTTAACTAAACCATACCTAACCTAACCTTAACTAAAAAAATAACAACCTAACCCAACTTTAGCTAAACCTAAGCTAACCAAAGAAAACTAAACCTAGCCTAACAGTAACCAAACCAACACTAAACCTAGCCTAACCTAATTGATTTTTGTTAATATCTCCCCATACAAAATTTGCACAGTAACTACATATTCAATAATAAGGAAGAATTAGACACGTGTAGAAATATATACAAAAGTTGAGGTAATTAGTCCCTCAGCGTAGGAGTTGGTGAAGATCACGGTAGTCTTGAAGGACTACGGTGATCTTCACCAACTTCAAGACTACGGTGATCTTCACCAACTTCAAGACTACGGTGATCTTCACCAACTCCAAGACTACGGTGATCTTCACCAACTCCAAGACTACGGTGATCTTCACCAACTCCAAGACTACGGTGATCTTCACCAACTCCAAGACTACGGTGATCTTCACCAACTCCAAGACTACGGTGATCTTCACTAACTCCGACGCTGAGGGACTGATTACCTCATCTTCTGTAAATATTCCTACATTCTTCAGGGTATGTCCTTGTATTGTACTGATAAAGCCACTGGATGGCGAAACATCATATATACTGATTACCGATTACAAGCGAGTAGTTGTTGGTAACCACAGACTATATAAGTATCATACAGCTTCTGACGGGAGGTAGCCATGTTTAATTCAAGGAAGGGGGGTATACTTCTAATTCCTTGGATCAAGAGCCCTTCATCAGACTTAAGGTACCACCTTGATTACTGTCCTGTATCACACAGGAGCACGAGTGCAAGAAAAGAAGGAAGACAATAGAGAAGAAAGGAAGACGAGAAAGAGGAAAGAAGGAAAAAAATGAACGAAGAAAAGAAGGAAAACGAGGAAAAAAGGAAAACGAGGAAGAAGAAAGGAAAGCAGGAATAAAAGAAGGAAGGGAGGGAGGAGAGAAGAAAGGGAGACGAGGAGAGAAACGAAAAAAGAGAGACACAAGGAAGGAAGGAAGGAAGGAAGGAAGGAAGGAAGGAAGGAAGGAAGGAAGGAAGGAAGGAAGGAAGGAAGGAAGGAAGGAAGGAAAGAAAAGGGATTAGTAATGTCTTTTGACTTCAATTCTGGATGCAGTAATGGCGTCCGAAGAAAAAATTTACGATCCATCTCGGCGTTGTGACCACAATGGTGCGGTGATGGTGCGGTGATGGTGCAGTGGTGGTGCGGTGATGGTGCGGTGATGATGGTGATAGTGCTGTGATGGTGGTGTGGTGATGGTGCGGTGATGATGGTGATAGTGCGGTGATGGTGGTGTGGTGGTGGTGCGGTGATGATGGTGATAGTGCGGCGATGGTGGTGCTGTGATGGTGGTGTGGTGATGGTGCGGTGATGGTGCAGTGATGATGGTGATAGTGCGGTGATGGTGGTGCTGTGATGGTGTGGTGATGGTGCGGTGATGGTGCAGTGATGATGGTGATAGTGCGGTGATGGTGCGGTGATGGTGCGGTGATGATGGTGATAGTGCGGTGATGGTGGTGCTGTGATGGTGGTGCGATGGTGGTGTGATGGTGGTGTGGTGATGGTGCGGTGATGGTGCGGTGATGATGGTGATAGTGCGGTGATGGTGGTGCTGTGATGGTGGTGTGGTGATGGTGCGGTGATGATGGTAATAGTGCGGTGATGGTGGTGCTGTGATGGTGGTGTGGTGATGGTGCGGTGATGGTGATAGTGCGGTGATGGTGGTGCTGTGATGGTGTGGTGATGGTGCGGTGATGATGTGGTTGTGTGATGGTATAGTGGTGATGGTAGGGTTATGGTAGTGTGAAGATTGTGATGGTGTAGTGGTGAGGTTGTAATGTTGGCAGAGTGATGACAGAGGGATGGTATGATGGTGTAGTGGTGTTGGTATGGCAATGACAGTGTACGAATGTGAGTTGTGATGAGAGTGTGATGGTAGAATAGCGTCATAGTGACTGTTGCGAAAGGTCTATTGTGTGTGTTGAAGGCATGGTAGTAATTAAAAATGTTCAACATATGCATCACAGCCTGGCTGACCAGGAATTATCTGAAAAACTGATTAAGTTCTCCTTAGAAAGACAATATTCTATTACTAATATTCCTTACACGTGAACCGCGTGTAGTTCTGGCTCATATCCTTCTACTGTCCTTCCTCTCCTCCCACTTCTCTTCTTCTATCCTCACTTCCCATTCACTTCTTGACGGTCCTTATTTGAGAGTCTAGTCTGGGTTTATGTCTTATCTGAGAGGCTAGTCTACATCACTCTAGGCTAGAGTTGTCTTACCTGAGATTTAATCTAGTCTCGGGCTGTCTTACCTGAGAGTTAGTCTAGTCTAAAGTTACGTCTTACCTGACAGTCTAGTCGTGTGTTATGTCTTACCTAAGAGTTAGTCTAGTCTAAAGTTATGTCTTAGTGTATCTTATAACTCTTGTTTTTCTTTGTGAAAATTGTTTCACTCTCTACCATGTTCCATGCTCTCTCGAAATTTTAACTGCTCCATGCATATAATAAATATAATAATTCTTTATTGTGTAGAAACAGATAAATTATCAAAATAATAATTCAAACTTCCTCTTTAAACGGCATTTAAAGATGAAAATTGAGCAAAATCTTAGAAATATATTTGAAACTAAAAAAAAAAAAAAAAAAAAAAAAAATTAAATTTACTAATGTAAAAATATTTTTCAGGTGTTAATTCTGATACGTCTGAAATTTAGGAACTTTAAATAAGGTAACTGAAATGGGCAGTGAAAGTTCTCGGTAAATTTTCCAGCTCTGAAATTTCGCTTGCCTTAGATGGGTTAGGTAGTGTACACCTGTGTTAGAAGGCTGAACCCTGAACCAGAGGAACTGAGATATGAAAACAAGTTAAACAAATTAGATCTTACATCATTAGTGGATCGAAAAAAACGGATGAAACATGATTATAATTTATATGGTAGTAGATCCCATTATTGCAAGTCCAGACCCCGTAATTACAAGTCCAGACCCCGTAATTACAAGTCCAGACCCCGTAATTACAAGTCCAGACCCCGTAATTACAAGTCCAGACCCCGTAATTACAAGTCCAGACCCCGTACCTACTAGAATATGGGTGGAAACGGAACGAAAAGACATGAATGGAAAATGGAAATTCAATTAAGCCAGAGGGGAATATGAAATCATTATTTCAGTGTGAGGGTGAGTGTTGAACCAGAGGAATGTGTTAGTAATAGATTTAGAGGAGGCTGACTTCATGGATTCAAACGAATCTAACTTCATGTATGGATTCAAACGAGGTTATCTTTATGTATGGATTCAAACGAAGTTATCCTCAGGTATGGATTCAAACGAGGTTACCTTCATGTATGCATTCAGACGAGGCTAACTTCATGTATGGATTCAAACGAATCTAACTTCATGTATACATTCAAACAAGGTTACCTTCGTGTATGGATTTAAACGTATGTATATGATAAAGCCGAATAGGGCCAGGGATGGCCATAGAAAGTAGGTGACAGCCAGAAGTCTAGCTCAAAAGATGCAGATCTACTCCTGCAGACCTCCGCCTCCCATAGTCATCCACACACTGACGTAGAGGTTAGTTGTGTAACTAAATATATCCTATCTTTAACAGGAGGTGACCCAGAACACATACACAGTGGTGGTGCTATAGGCCTTATATCCCAGGAGGATAACCCTAGCGAAAGCTGGCGCGTTCTGATCTATTCCAGTAGCTCGACAGCCTCCTAGACGCAACACTTGTAAGCAAATGATAGTAAACGACCTCATTAGTCCATGATGGACTTGGCAGTCACTGTCTCGGATGAATGCTTGCAATACAACTCAGATATTTTAGTAAGTTCTACAAATGGTGTTGTTGTTGCTCTCTCTCTCTCTCTCTTAATTCTTCCACTGTCTTTTCCTTTATCGCTTCCTATTCTCTTACTTCATCTATTTACCTATCTCTCTTTCATCCATCCATTCTTCTTTATGCATATATCACAATCTTCCTCTATTCTTATGTATTTCGATCTTATTCCCAACCAGTCTGTCATTGTTCACTCTGCCAGAAGATGCAACAAACTGACAAGCAGACACAGTCACATGAAACAACGGGAGCCTGTATTGCCGTATAACAACGTTTCCCTCAAGGAAAGCTTAATAAAATTATAAGGAGTGCAAATTATAGGAGTGAGAGACCTAGGAATAATAATGCCAGAAGATTTCACACTCAAGGCGCACAACAGTGCTATTATAACAATGGCGGGGACAATGACAGGATAGATAACTAGAACTTTCATAATAAGAAATGCCAAGCCAATGATGATACTGTTCAAGTCACTCGTCCTCTCTAGGCATGAATATTGTTGAATACTAATGGCCCCCTTCAAAGCAATGGAATTTACAGAAATGAGGAATGTACAGAGAACTTTACAGCTACGACCTAAATTACTGGAAGTGTTTGAAGTACATCGAACTGTACGCCTTAGAACGTAAGCTATATGGAGGGATTGGTTACAAACTTGCACACCGAAATCACTCCATATGAAAGCAGTAGGTTTGGTAGACGATACAAAATATCTCGCATGAAAAGCATGGGCACAGTGAATACACTAAGAGACATTTCAATAAGTGTCAAGGGGCCAAGATTCTTCAACACTTGCCTTCATGCATTTAAAGATATCATTATGAGGAAGCTTGATATAGTCCACAAGTTAGTATCTGATCAGTGGGGCTGTGGTGCATACGATAGACTGCGGGCAGCGGGTACCCACAGCCTAGTCGACCAGGTTAGCAACCTGGAGGCCTGGTCCCAGACCAGGCCTCAGAGTAGTGACCCCCGGAAGAGACTACAGGTAATCTACTTATATAGGTAAATGACATGTTTTCTGTATAGCTTATTTAATCTTTCTATGAGCGAAACGTCGTTATGTGTGTGTCATCTAACGTTCGCTCTATAACCTACGTGAAAAAATCACCTCATTATTATATAAAATTGCGAGAGACTTCAAAATTAAAAAAAAAAATGAAAAACTTACTTCAAACTTTGATGTTCAGAAACTTGGTTTAGGTGAAGCGCGGCGCTCACAGAGAACCATTCAACGCGACCTTTTCCATGATATTGGAAGCACTCCCGATTACAAATTTCGCCCTTTACATAGCTAAGCAGCGCGAACAACAGCGTGAAGCTTTTATTGTCGAACGCTAGCCTCGGAATTTTCTGTTTTTGTGTGACAAGCTCATTAACAACAAGAGCCTCTAAGTGGGAGAGCTTTCAAAATTAATGTCAATATTTCATCAAAGCTCCCTCGAAAATGAGAGTCGGTGTTTCACTGAGCTGGTTAGTGTGGAGAAGCGACCACTGCCTGAATGATGGTGTGCGGTAACATTAGAAATCAAAACGGCCTGGTCCTCACTCACAGGGTATCACGGTAGTTTTTGTAGCCACTTATGGGGATTGGCACAATTTTAGTGGCTACACATAAGAAACAATTTTAGAGGCTACGGATAAGGAACAATTTTAGTGGCTACAGATAAGAAACAATTTTAGAGGCTACGGATAAGAAACAATTTTAGAGGCTACGGATAAGAAACAATTTTAGTGGCTACACATAAGAAACAATTTTAGAGGCTACGGATAAGAAACAATTTTAGTGGCTACACATAAGAAACAATTTTAGTGGCTACACATAAGAAACAATTTTAGTGGCTACGGATAAGGAACAATTTTAGTGGCTACAGATAAGAAACAATTTTAGTGGCTACGGATAAAACCGTTTATGAAAACTGAGATATTTGTGCAACATTCGGGAATCTTTACTAAGGAACGGTTTCACCAGCCAATGGCTGGTGTTCGGGTTGCGGATAAATCCTGCTCTACACATCCGTGTTCCAGCAAATGGACAGCATTAACCATCACAAGTAATATGTACCATAGGTAATATCAAAATGGTTATAATCATAACCATAATTTTTAAACGAGTGGACCGGTAAGCTAGGGAAAGGCCTCGGTCAGATGACCAAAAGCTCAAGTGGCGGGTCATTATTTACTAAGACCCGCGTCAGGAAACACTTGTCCTGTTTCCTGACAAATCTTACCTTACCATAGGTAATTATACAAGATACCGACAAAATAAAAACATCGATACACATGCGCTAATAAGGAAGCTTTACTAACGACCTTATCAAGACAGAACAGAGGTAATAAGCATCGTAATATCAGTGGAATACAATACCGACAAGTAGACGAGTAATACCCACTAATAACACCTGGTATATCTATCGAGGAAACTGTATCTACGCTTGATTTGTTTCCTGGATTATAATTCGTCCCTGATGAAGCCTGCAGCGCAGACGCAACGTTTCGTCAATAAAGGTACCTAGTGCTGTAAATGTTTCTTACTCATAAAGAGATAATAGGTGTTGCTTGCAGTACATAGCAACACACGTCACAGGTGATGTATGTTTCGGGTACTGGACAGAACATCATATATCGTGTAAATTCATAAAGGTAACTACACAGGTACGTGCACACGGATACATGTACGCACACAAGCATACACACAAACAAAAAAACACGCAAACACACACACGGGGCAAGGAGCTATGAATCGACCCCTGCAACCACAAACAGGTGAGTACAAATAGGTAAGTAAACACCAAGTCAAGTGCCCATGAAAAAGTGCTACAGCCCATCTTCCTAATAAAATAATGAGCATGAGGGTACCAAGACTCTTCATCAAGTATCGTGTTGTTAGACGCAAGCAGCTGGTTCACATTATTAGCCTAACTTACTCTAGGCTACCTTAACATAACGCCACTTAAAATAAAAAAAAACTAATTATTGTTGTAAATGACTATTTCAGGCAGAAATCAACGAACTGTGAGGCGTGCGTAACCTACGAAATCTCTAACGAAAAGCTGAAGCAGCAGTGTCGACAAGGGAGGTGCCAACAGCGCAAGAATCTTGATTGTTAACGACTTTTCAGGTCTGAGTTTTTTCAGCCGCGACACTTCCCATCTTCTTTAACG
>NC_091302.1:10205844-10255844 GCF_038502225.1 Cherax quadricarinatus | reverse complement strand
CTTTCGTGACTACTCACATTATCAAGGAACTTTCTCAACTTTTTGAAAAAAAGTTGAGAAAGTAGTATCAAGCAAGTCCATGGTCGACAGGAATATAATTGAATCTTGTTTCATAAAAAGCAGTTTTGACAATAATATGAATATTTCCTTTGGTTTATATAAATTAGATCAATTTATAATTAATAGAATTTGGGAAGAATTTAATAATACACTGGACAAATAATAATTTTTAAATTTTCTTGGGTAGAATAGTTTGTTGGTGAGTTGTGCAAAGGACCTGTCCAGTTGGGCCGGCGCGCGTCAGGTGTTTAACCGTTGTGGGATCTGATAGTGAGGTGTTGGGCAGACCCCTTATATAGCTTCCTTGGATGCTTTACTTTCATAGTTCCTTGATAATGTGAGTAGTCACGAAAGTGCTTGGAATTTCTCTATTTTTTCAGAGTGGTTGTTTTGCATATTCTGAAATCACCTGTTTACTGTGATCTTATTGCATATATATACATATATATATATATATATATATATATATATATATATATACATATATATATATATATATATATATAATATATATATATATATATGTCGTGCCGAATAAATAAAATTGGTCAAATAGCAAGAACTTATTTAAAATTAAGTCCTTTCTAAAAAAATTCTTACATGTTTAAAGATATATTCTTTTCATTTATGTTAATGTAAAATTCAGAATTTTGTACCAAAAGAACCTTAGAAAACTTACCTAACCTTATTATAACAAGCTCAATTTAATTTAGTCTAATCCAACTAAATATATTTTTGATAAGTTTACAATAATTTAATAATAAACAAACACAATGAAATAAATTTTTTTAGTTAGGTTCAGAATGATTTTTGCCAAATTATTGCATACACAAATTTTCGCTTGCCTTATTCGGCAAGAATAGCGCTGGCACGATATATATATATATATATATATATATATATATATATATATATATATATATATATATATATATGTGTGTGTGTGTGTGTGTGTGTGTGTGTGTGTGTGTGTGTGTGTGTACTCACCTAGTTGTACTCACCTAGTTGAGGTTGCGGGGGTCGAGTCCGAGCTCCTGGCCCCGCCTCTTCACTGATCGCTACTAGGTCACTCTCCCTGAGCCGTGAGCTTTATCATACCTCTGCTGTGTGTGTGTGTGTGTGTGTGTGTGTGTGTGTGTGTGTGTGTGTGTGTGTGTGTGTGTATGTGTGTGTATGTGTGTGTATGTGTGTGTATGTGTGTGTATGTGTGTGTATGTGTGTGTATGTGTGTGTATGTGTGTGTATGTGTGTGTGTGTGTGTGTGTGTGTGTGTGTGTGTGTGTGTGTGTGTGTGTGTGTGTGTGTGTGTGGACACGACATATTGTCGTTCAGACAACATATATTCTAACCCAGACATAATTACTGCAAGTTGAGATCCCTATTATTGCAAGTCCAAACTCCATCAATGCAAGTCTATACCCCATTACTATGTTAGACTGGAACGCAAGCCTAGAATCCAGTGCTAGACAGTCAGGCAAGAACTCGAAATAATGGATTCAGATTCGATAAATTTTGATTTAGAAAGGATGTAGGAAAGTATTGGTTTGGAAACAATGTAGTCGATGAGCTGAACAGTCTATCGATTAAGGTGACTGAAGCTAAAACTTTGGGTACTTTCAAATATAGGCTCGATAAATACATGAGAGAGAGGTGTTGGATTTGAGTGGGACTTACATTTGATTTAATAGGGTAACGCTGATAATGGGGTTGACGAATATTTTTTAGTGGGTTTGGGTTTGATAAGGACCTGGCCAAGTATGGGTCAGCAGGCCTGCTGCAGTGTTTCTCCTTTCTCATGTTCTTATCACGAGATTAGATCAGCATTATCAGGTCCCCCATTACAATAAGGGCAGATAAATTACAAAAATACTGGATCCGATATTCATAGAAAGAAATAAGTCAACAGTGTTATTATAACCATGGTAAAGCTCTAAGTCCGTAGGGCCACACGGCGTCTGGGAAATGGGAGGTAATTAGGCTTGTTCCTAAGAAGGGAAGGGCATTTCTAATTCCTTTAATTCCCTTCATCTAGCAATCATCTGTGGCGTCTAGGTCTGGGACGGTAATGACAGGTGGTGCAGACTGTCTCAGTCTGGGACGGTAATGACTGGTGGTGCAGACTGTCTCAGTCTGGGACGGTAATGACAGGTGGTGCAGTGATTTATATCACAGGTTTTTGCATCACCAAACCTTAAGTCCAAAAGCCATTAACGATCGCTGGCGCGGTACCACAGTAATTAATGGTAGACGCTAGTTCATGGAGGATCGTCTGGAACAAGGGAGAGAGGAATCAGAGGATGAGGGAGGGAAGACGAAGAATGGAGACACGATGAGGATGAGGTGAGTCAGAATATACCTGTGACTGGTTTCGAGAATCTATCTTCCTATCCCGTCCTGAATGCAAGGTTGGTACGAAGCATTAGACACACTGCAGAAGTTTCGCCATTCAGCGGCTTCATCAATACAAATTCGAGGATATCCTGGGAAGACAGTAGAACTGTATACAAAAGATGAGGTAATCAGTCCCTCAGCCTTGGAGTCGGTGAAGACCACCGAGTCTTGAAGAATCTCGGCTCTTCACCAACTCCAAGGCTGAGGGACTCAGTACCTCACCTTCCTTGAATTCGTATTGATAGAGCCACTGAATGGAGAAACGTCTACAGTAAAGATACCCACATGTCGCTCATTTGTCTAGTTCTTCATCTTGTCGGCACTGTATACCATACATGTACAAGGTTGGTATGGGTGAACTGACTTGGGTAGAGGTTAACAAGAGATAGGGATATCTGAGAAAGGAATAAGGGTAGATAGATAAATAGGCTGACAATGGGAGACGGCAACGAAGAGATCCGTCATACAAAAGTGAATAATGGAAAGGGAAGTATGCAAGAATAGGTAAATAAGGTAGGCATGGATACATAGAGAGAACATGGATATAACAGTTACCCTATTACCTGGAGTTTACCTGGAGAGAGTTTCGGGGGTCAACGCCCCCGCGGCCCGGTCTGTGACCAGGCCTCCTGGTGGATCAGCGCCTGATCAACCAGGCTGTTGCTGCTGGCTGCACGCAAACCAACGTACGAGCCACAGCCCGGCTGATCAGGAACTGCCTTTAGGTGCTTGTCCAGTGCCAGCTTGAAGACTGCCAGGGGTCTGTTGGTAATCCCCCTTATGTGTGCTGGGAGGCAGTTGAACAGTCTCGGTCCCCTGACACTTATTGTATGGTCTCTTAACGTGCTAGTGACACCCCTGCTTTTCATTGGGGGGATGGTGCATCGTCTGCCAAGTCTTTTGCTTTCGTAGTGAGTGATTTTCGTGTGCAAGTTCGGTACTAGTCCCTCTAGGATTTTCCAGGTGTATATAATCATGTATCTCTCCCTCATGCGTTCCAGGGAATACAGGTTTAGAAACCTCAAGCGCTCCCAGTAATTGAGGTGTTTTATCTCCGTTATGCGCGCCGTGAAAGTTCTCTGTACATTTTCTAGGTCGGCAATTTCACCTGCCTTGAAAGGTGCTGTTAGAGTGCAGCAATATTCCAGCCTAGATAGAACAAGTGACCTGAAGAGTGTCATCATGGGCTTGGCCTCCCTAGTTTTGAAGGTTCTCATTATCCATCCTGTCATTTTTCTAGCAGATGCGATTGATACAATGTTATGGTCCTTGAAGGTGAGATCCTCCGACATAATCACTCCCAGGTCTTTGACGTTGGTGTTTCGCTCTATTTTGTGGCCAGAATTTGTTTTGTACTCTGATGAAGATTTAATTTCCTCATGTTTACCATATCTGAGTAATTGAAATTTCTCATCGTTGAACTTCATATTGTTTTCTGCAGCCCACTGAAAGATTTGGTTGATGTCCGCCTGGAGCCTTGCAGTGTCTGCAATGGAAGACACTGTCATGCAGATTCGGGTGTCATCTGCAAAGGAAGACACGGTGCTGTGGCTGACATCCTTGTCTATGTCGGATATGAGGATGAGGAACAAGATGGGAGCTAGTACTGTGCCTTGTGGAACAGAGCTTTTCACCGTAGCTGCCTCGGACTTTACTCTGTTGACGACTACTCTCTGTGTTCTGTTAGTGAGGAAATTATAGATCCATCGACCAACTTTTCCTGTTATTCCTTTAGCGCGCATTTTGTGCGCTATTACGCCATGGTCACACTTGTCGAAGGCTTTTGCAAAGTCTGTATATATTACATCTGCATTCTTTTTGTCTTCTAGTGCATTTAGGACCTTGTCGTAGTGATCCAGTAGTTGAGACAGACAGGAGCGACCTGTTCTAAACCCATGTTGCCCTGGGTTGTGTAACTGATGGGTTTCTAGATGGGTGGTGATCTTGCTTCTTAGGACCCTTTCAAAGATTTTTATGATATGGGATGTTAGTGCTATTGGTCTGTAGTTCTTTGCTGTTGCTTTACTGCCCCCTTTGTGGAGTGGGGCTATGTCTGTTGTTTTTAGTAACTGAGGGACGACCCCCGTGTCCATGCTCCCTCTCCATAGGATGGAAAAGGCTCGTGATAGGGGCTTCTTGCAGTTCTTGATGAACACAGAGTTCCATGAGTCTGGCCCTGGGGCAGAGTGCATGGGCATGTCATTTATCGCCTGTTCGAAGTCATTTGGCGTCAGGATAACATCGGATAGGCTTGTGTTAATCAAATTTTGTGGCTCTCTCATAAAAAATTCATTTTGATCTTCGACTCTCAGTCTGGTTAGCGGCTTGCTAAAAACTGAGTCATATTGGGACTTGAGTAGCTCACTCATTTCCTTGCTGTCATCTGTGTAGGACCCATCTTGTTTAAGTAGGGGCCCAATACTGGACGTTGTTCTCGATTTTGATTTGGCATAGGAGAAGAAATACTTTGGGTTTCTTTCGATTTCATTTATGGCTTTTAGTTCTTCCCGCGATTCCTGACTCCTAAAGGATTCTTTTAGCTTAAGTTCGATGCTTGCTATTTCTCTGACCAGTGTCTCCCTGCGCATTTCTGATATATTGACCTCTTTTAGCCGCTCTATTATTCTTTTCCGTCGCCTGTAAAGGGAGCGCCTGTCTCTTTCTATTTTACATCTACTCCTCCTTTTTCTTAGAGGAATAAGCCTTGTGCATACATCGAGTGCCACCGAGTTAATCTGTTCTAGGCATAAGTTTGGGTCTGTGTTGCTTAGTATATCTTCCCAGCTTATATCGGTTAGGACTTGGTTTACTTGGTCCCACTTTATGTTTTTGTTATTGAAGTTGAATTTGGTGAATGCTCCCTCGTGACTAGTCTCATTTTGTCGGTCTGGGGCTCCACGCATACATGTCTGAACCTCAATTATGTTGTGATCTGAGTATATTGTTTTTGATATGGTGACATTTCTTATCAGATCATCATTGTTAGTGAAGATGAGGTCTAGTGTATTCTCCAGTCTAGTAGGCTCTATTATTTGCTGGTTTAAATTGAATTTTGTGCAGAGATTTAAAAGCTCGTGTGAGTGTGAGTTTTCATCAGAGCTGCCTCCTGGTGTTATTACTGCAACAATATTATTTGCTATATTCCTCCATTTTAGGTGCCTTAAGTTGAAATCCCCCAGGAGCAAGATGTTGGGTGCAGGAGCTGGAAGATTTTCCAGACAGTGGTCAATTTTTAACAGCTGTTCCTGGAATTGCTGGGATGTTGCATCCGGAGGCTTGTAGACTACCACAATGACTAGGTTTTGGTTCTCGACCTTTACTGCTAAAACTTCCACTACGTCATTTGAGGCATTAAGCAGTTCTGTGCAAACAAGTGACTCTGCAATGTACAGGCCAACCCCCCCCTTTTGCCTGTTCACTCTGTCACATCTGTATAGGTTGTAACCTGGGATCCATATTTCGTTGTCCAAGTGATCCTTTATGTGGGTCTCAGTGAAAGCCGCGAACATTGCCTTTGCCTCTGCAAGCAGTCCACGGATGAAAGGTATTTTGTTGTTTATTGCTGGCTTTAGACCCTGTATATTTGCAAAGAAGAATGTTATCGGACTGGTGGTATTGTTGGTACTGGGGGGGGATTTTTTTTCCGGCATTAGTATCTGTATCTGTTGGTTTGGAGTGGAGGCCATCGACTGTGGTTCCACTCCAAGAATGACTGGATTTGGTGTACGATTTCTGCCATTTCCTGCCAGTTTTTTTTCCTTCCTGGCACTAAAAAACCTCTCCCTCTTGAGTGGCTGTGGCTACCCAGGTTTTCCCATGGCCTGGATGTTTTGTATCTTTTTGTCCCCTTTAGATGGTATGCCTGGCAATTTAAGTTATAGCACAGTCTTTCCTGTACTGAAGAGGTACACATTTCAGGGTGAAAAAGCTTACAGGAAGGGAGTTTGCATTTTCCTGTTGTCATATGGGCATGACATTTTCTAGGGTGGTCATAGTTGCATGTCCCATCTGTTTTTCCAGATTTCCCATGCCAGCAGATACCAAGTGCATAGTATGTGCACAGGCTTGGTTTCCGTTTGCCTTGGGTTTCTGTGACTGTATTCCCTGTTGGTGCATGTTTCCCTGTCTTATTCCTATCCTCCTTAGCACCAACAATGGAGCTCCCACCAGTTGTTTTTGGTAATTTATCCTCACTATTGCTATTGGAGTCCTCTTGTTTGCTATTTCCTGCGGTATTTCTGGTTTGCAATATTGGTTTTATCTTATCTTTGACTACACTTGTTTCCCTACTATGGCTCCTGTCCTCTATGAGGTCATTTATATGTATTCCTTCCTGCGTATAATTCCCGACTACCTGGACAAAATCTCCAGCTTCACCATTACTGTCTACCAGGACAGTATCTCCAGCTTCACCATTTCTGTCTCCCAGGACAGCACCTCCAGCTTCACCATTACTGTCTCCCAGGACAGCACTATCAGCCCCACATTTACTGACTACCAGGACATCACCTCCAGCCTTACAGTTTGTGACTACATGGCCAGTATCAAGGGCAGTACCATTCAGCCCGGACTTTTTATGTTCCCATCTGTTGTAGAAAGCTTCCAGGTTTTCTATGAAAGCAGCTTTGATGTTATCCTCTTTTAATACCCTTGTGATTTTAGTCCACAGATTTTCCTCATTTGGGCATACCCAAAAACACTTCTCTGTTTTAATACTGCTTGTAGCTAGTTCTGGGATATCTGCACAAGGGGCGTGACACCAATTTCCACAAAAATGACAATTTATCCATGTGGTAGCCCGTTTGTTTGACTGACCACAGACTACACACAGCTTCATAATGATTTGAATGGTTGATTTACTGCAAGTCTACTAGCAACCTCTTGAATATTATATTAATAACCTTAAATGAAGCTCTAGCTATTTGTATTTCTGTTTCTAACTCTTTTTGTATATTGGACAGCTTACCGTCACGTTCCTGATTTTTAATGTTTGTGTTTATAAGGGCGCCTACAAACCCATCCGTTTACAGTCTGCTTTATTGTCCAACGAAACTGTTTGAAACCAGTCCCGGGTTCGGACCAGTCAAGGGTTCGGACCAGTCGATCTGCTCTGATCAGTGGGTCACTTATTTAAAACATACTGGTCGGTGATTTGAGCTAACACATGAAGGATCTACTGGAAATTATCTACCCGAGTAATATGTGATTTGACTGATACAAAAGTATAACTTGCGTGTTGAAGAGCCGGTGATATCTGGCAGCTCCTACAATGACGTACAGTCGACCTCTTTGTTTATCAATCGCTGTATCTGGCTTTTCTATTTTTGTTTTTCCGTCTCCACCACAATAAATGCTATATTATCACTATAGTTGACTGGTGCAAATTTTGGAGGAAGGACGCTTTTTCTGTAGTAATAATTGCTTCTCGTTGTGTATATTGCGACCGCTGGTAACTACAGGTTATATGAAATTCACAGTAACGTCTCGTATTTCAAGAAAATGAAACTAATGAAAGTCACTCCACTCCACTAAGTACCATTATAATACTGGTTAGTTGCTACTACAACACTGTATTCTGCTATTCACTGGTATCACTAGATTATATGCGAGTACACTAGCAGGCCAGGAAGATTATTAAAAACAGCTGACCTGTGGTAAGTTTCTGGCGACTTCTGGCACCTGCCTCTATAGGCTTATCACTTCATTTACAAATTCACCTGTTTTCAAATGACACTTTAGCCTTTATCATCAATATACTAGGGAGCCACTGTAGTATACACTATACACTATGTATACTCAATGCTTTCAGGGAGACTTTCTTTCCTCTGACACAACGTTCAATTATTATTATTTTTTCCACACGGGACACAGGCCTATGATTCCCCTCTGGCAGTAAACTCTGCTAGGTAATGCACACTAATTCTCCTTTTTTGACTCAGTATATAATGTTTTCCGCCCAAGATTGGTTCCAGGCGCTAGAGGGATGTATCGTATAGGATTGATGACACAAATTAAAGTTCTAGCACGTAAGAGCGACCGTGAAAACACCAGAAAGCCGGGAGCACAACGAGGCACGCTGACGGTTGGTTACAAGCCTACTATATTCACTGGGGAATGGGAAGAAATCAAGTTTGATCCGATGAAGGGAAGAGCAGCTCCAATTCTTCGGAGAAAGAGCCCTTCGCCAGCATAGAGGTACATATCTACAAACTTTCTCACCTGCTTCTCATCGACCCGTAAAATTTTAAGATTTTGGTAAATAGAAATTGAATTTCCACCCATTATCTCTTTCATTACAGTAAAAATTCTCTAAGGCTATATTTCTATCAATTTTTTTTTTAAATCTCGATAAAACTATTTTTCTGTGGCATATAAGCAACATTTTATTATTTACTTCGTGTTTTATGTTTTATATATTTTTAGTACAATGTTACGAAGCAAAACAAATAAAGTAAATGAAGCTGCATCAATTTGACTTATTCAGATGTAAAATACCCAGCTGACACAGGTATATCACGGCTATAACATGTATATCACAGGTATATTCATTGCCAGTAAACTGAACACCCAATTGATACGTTTCTAGTCACTGTTCTGAACGTCTAACACTTCTTTTCACTGTTTTGAACATCTGGCATACTTCTTGTCAGTGTTCTGAAAGTCTGACATACTTCTTGTCACTGTTCTGAACGTCTGACAAACTTCTTGTCATGTTCTGAACGTCTGACATACTTCTTGTCAATGTTCTGAACGTCTGACAAACTTCTTGTCAGTGTTCTGAACGTCTGACAAACTTCTTGTCAGTGTTCTGAACGTCTGACAAACTTCTTGTCAATGTTCTGAACGTCTGACAAACTTCTTGTCAATGTTCTGAACGTCTGACATACTTCTTGTCAATGTTCTGAACATCTAACATGCTTCTTGTCAGTGTTCTGAACGACTGACAAACTTCTTGTCAATGTTCTGAACGTCTGACAAACTTCTTGTCAGTGTTTTGAACGTCTGACAAACTTCTTGTCACTGTTCTGAACGTCTGACAAACTTCTTGTCAGTGTTCTGAACGTCTGACAAACTTCTTGTCAATGTTCTGAACGTCTGACATACTTCTTGTCAGTGTTCTGAACGTCTGACAAACTTCTTGTCAATGTTCTGAACGTCTGACAAACTTCTTGTCAGTGTTCTGAACGTCCGACAAAGTTCTTGTCACTGTTCTGAACGTCTGACAAAATTCTTGTCACTGTTCTGAACGTCTGACATACTTCTTGTCAATGTTCTGAATGTCTGACATCTTGTCAATGTTCTGAAAGTCTGACAAAGTTCTTGTCAATGTTCTGAACGTCTGACAAACTTCTTGTCAATGTTCTGAACGTCTGACATACTTCTGGTCAATGTTCTGAACGTCCGACATACTTCTTGTCAATGTTCTGAACGTCTGACAAACTTCTTGTCAATGTTCTGAACGTCTGACAAACTTCTTGTCAATGTTCTGAACGTCCGACATACTTCTTGTCAATGTTCTGAACGTCTGACAAACTTCTTGTCAATGTTCTGAACGTCTGACATACCTCTGGTCAATGTTCTGAACGTCTGACATACTTCTTGTCAATGTTCTGAACGTCTGACAAACTTCTTGTCAATGTTCTGAACGTCTGACAAACTTCTTGTCACTGTTCTGAACGTCTGACATATTTCTTGTCAATGTTCTGAACGTCTGACAAACTTCTTGTCACTGTTCTGAACGTCTGACATACTTCTTGTCAATGTTCTGAACGTCTGACAAACTTCTTGTCAGTGTTCTGAACGTCTGACAAACTTCTTGTCACTGTTCTGAACGTCTGACAAACTTCTTGTCAGTGTTCTGAACGTCTGACAAACTTCTGGTCAGTGTTCTGAACGTCTGACAAACTTCTTGTCAGGGTTCTGAACGTCTGACAAACTTCTTGTCAATGTTCTGAACGTCTGACAAACTTCTTGTCAGTGTTCTGAACGTCTGACAAACTTCTTGTCAATGTTCTGAACGTCTGACAAACTTCTTGTCAGTGTTCTGAACGTCTGACAAACTTCTTGTCAATGTTCTGAACGTCTGACAAACTTCTTGTCAATGTTCTGAACGTCTGACATACTTCTTGTCAATGTTCTGAACGTCTGACATACTTCTTGTCAATGTTCTGAACGTCTGACATACTTCTTGTCAATGTTCTGAACGTCTGACATACTTCTTGTCAATGTTCTGAACGTCTGACAAACTTCTTGTCACTGTTCTGAACGTCTGACAAACTTCTTGTCAATGTTCTGAACGTCTGACAAACTTCTTGTCAGTGTTCTGAACGTCTGACATACTTCTTGTCAATGTTCTGAACGTCTGACAAACTTCTTGTCAATGTTCTGAACGTCTGACATACTTCTTGTCAATGTTCTGAACGTCTGACTGACACATGCTGTGACAATGACTTGAGAGAAATTTTCTACCTTTATAAAACTTATATATAATAACTTCTTCTAATTATTATTATTTTTATAATTATAATTATGATTTATTATTATTATTATTATTATTATTATTATTATTATTATTACGTGTTACACTCATTCTTAATATAATATTTTCTTCATGTACAACATTTTAGTAACGACAGTACCAGGCAGAAAATATAAATGAATTATCATACACCAGATTTATTTTGTCAACACAAATTCTCTGCTCAAACAAGTTCTTTAGCAGAACAAGTCAAAACAAATCAGAGCTAACTGGCTGCCTTTGTATAACAATAACACAATATATATATATATTGTACAGACCCTTTGGCATTTACGGTTTCAATATATTCACTGAAATTGGCGGCTGACATTTCAGTATCTGAAAATCCCTCCCAAGGCTATTATGAAAAGCTTACAGTATATCTAAAATATTACACTGTTATAAAAAATAAATATTAGGTTTGTTACAAATTAAAATAGTGATTAAGGTAAGCAGAATAAAGACTAACAGATTATACCGAGGAGATGGAGATAAATGGTATAAAATACCGACAATGGAAAAATAAACAAAAAGACAGTATAATGCGATCCTTCATTGACTACGTTTCGCCCACACAGTAGGCTTTATCAAGTCAAGAACAGATCTACTTGGATAAAGAGTACATGGGTATATATAGGGTTGAGAATCCTGAATCACTTACAGGTCCGTCTCAAATCCAGCCTACCCAGCATTCTTCACCTGACTCTCTTTACTCAGGTAGATCAGTTTGTGACTTGATAATGCCCACTGTGTGGGAGAAACGTAGTCAATAAAGGATCGCATTATACTGCATTTGTGTTTATATTTCCATACGGAGGAGAGTAAGTTACATTAGGTGAAGGAAGGGAGGTACTGACTACATGTAAACACTGAACCACAGGTGGAGGCAAGCAGGTACTGACTAAATGCAAACACTAGACCAAACATGGTCGACTAAATAAGAACACCTAAACTGTCTAATATGAACACTTTCTAAAATTCTTTCCTCTAACTTACTGTGTACCGCTGGTCTAATTCTAAAGTCATTAACACATGGTCAGTGATCTTCAGTCTCAGGTTGTAG
Source organism: Cherax quadricarinatus (assembly GCF_038502225.1). Lineage (NCBI taxonomy): Eukaryota > Metazoa > Arthropoda > Malacostraca > Decapoda > Parastacidae > Cherax > Cherax quadricarinatus. Next base: position 10,243,812 of record NC_091302.1, on the reverse strand, counting down.
ACTTAAAATTTTCGAATTAAGATGCACCAGATGGAAAATATGTCTTCCGAGCAGAAGACGTATTTTCTAGCTACGTATTTCATGGCAACTAATTTGTTTAATAAAATTAGCAAGTTAAAACTTACACAACCCAAAATCAATACGAACTTTCCTCTGAGAAAACTGATCATCTCATAGACTGAAGTGGATCAGGAGAAGCATAAAATCCAACGATTTCATGTTTACTATGTGGGGAATGTGCAAATTTATATTGTTCCTGAATATGGAGCAAAACTCATCTCCAGCCTGAGGGACTGACAACGTCAGAACTATGTCTTCAAAGGTGATGAGCTGATTACATCGTCTCCACATCTCTACTGCTTCTCCTAACTCTTCTGTACTCGAATGAAGAAGCCTACTGTGTAGGCGAAACGTTTCGGAATAAAGATACCTAACTGCTGCACGTGTGTCCCATCAAATTTACATCTACACAGGCTAAACCTATAGGGCTTCATCTTATACACAAGATGCATCAGCTATTAAAGATTGAAGCAGTCCAGAAAAGCCATACCCAAGTTATTTCACTGAAAAAAATACTACACACTATTAAAAATAATACTGACAAATAACAATCCTTTTTTTAAAGTGTTGAAAGTTTTCAAGTCGACCAAGAAGGCGTTCTCAAGTAATTGTAGAGAAACCAAATCCGCAAATGCTCTATATAATATTGACCAGAGGGTACCTGTACATGGTAATAGTTGCATGACATTCTCCCCCTAGTTGCAGCACACCAGTCTTAAAAATTTGAAGCCGATCAGAAGGAACGTTCTTATGTTATCGTACGGAAAGCAAATCTGGGAATGGTAAACATTAGATTGGCCTGAAGGCATCTGCTGACGGTAAGAACTGCATGTACCTTCCCCTAATTACAGTACAACCGCCTTGAGAAATTGAAACCCTCCCCGGCTAAGGAAAAGTTGAACACCTTCAATTAAGGTTAAGGGATTGAACACCTGTCAACTGTTCAAGGCTAAGGAAGAGCTGAACACCTTCAGTCAAGGCTAAGGGATTGAACACCTGTCAACTGTTCAAGGCTAAGGAACAGAACACCTTCAATCAAGGCTAAGGGACTGAACACCTGTCAACTGTTCAAGGTTAAGGAATTGAACACATTCAATCAATCAAGGCTATGGGACTGAACACCTGTCAACTATTCAAGGCTAATGAACCGAATACCTTCAGTCACGGCTTTGTGACTGAACACCTGCCAACTGTTCAAGGCTAAGAAACCGAACACCTTTAAATAATTATTTATCTACTTCTTCCACTGTCTCTAGTATGAAAGTTGCGTTTGTATTTGACTTAAGAGGCCTGCTGCGCAGGTGAAACATTTAGGCGTTGTAAACGTGTCTTATTCATCAACTTGTATATGAATAATATACAATACCGACAACATGAAGAATTAGACAAATGTGCAACATTTGGGTAGCTTCAATTTGGAGACGTTTCGCCATCCAGTGGCTTTATAAATACAAGGTCATAATGTGAAGACTGTGGAAGTATATAAAAAAGACGAGATAATCAGTCCCTCAGCCTGGAGAGTTGAACTCTTCTCCAAACTGAGGGACTGGCAACCTCAAACTGTTCCTACTATTCTACAGTCTTCACATTATGTCCCAGTGTTATACTGATATAGTCACTGGATGGCGGAACGTCTACAAACAAAGAGACTCAGATGTTGCACATGTGTCTAATTCATCAACTCGTCCGTATTGTGTACCAGTAATATAATAAATATACACAGTATGAAGCGTTCTCTTTGGATCATATTAAAGAATAATTTGACCTTACATTTTTCATGTTCCAAAATTTGATCCTTTCACAGCCCAAATAGGAACTTGTGGGATTCATGCAGTGGTTAGCATGTGGGTCTAGAAACACCCAATACCCAAATTCGAAGTGTTGTATGTAGTGCCCAAGTTCCGACTGCTGGATGCTAAAATGTAACGGGGAAAGATGAGGACCTCTGTTACGACCAGTCTGTAATTTAGCCATTGTAACATCTTTTGCCTTTAAGTATGACCCGGTGGGCCTGCAGCCGTCATACTGTTTTGCTTATTATCACTCTTCTCTACTTGTGTCTAATAAAGCAACCTATATACCCTCAAAACGTAATTTCTTCAGTCGTTCTATTTTCCTGGCGAGTAGATACATTACACAAATAACCCGCACATAGGAGAAAGAGAAGCTTATGACGACGTTTCGGTCCGACTTGCACCACTGACTAGTCACACTGACACATGAAGGTGAGTGAGCCATTATATATAGGAGAGGAAGAAAGAAGGAAGTGGAAAAGTTGTTGAAGAGGTAATGCTGGTAGTGAAAGTAGTAGATATACTGATATGTATAACCATAGTATATACACTTAAAATTTTGCATTAACATTAACTCAGTAATTACAACCTTGTTATTATGAATGTAATTCAGTCCTACCCAGTCTATGTAACTCGCCCTAAATTTTAAAAAGGTATTATTTAACTTCAACAAACTGCATTTATTTTGTATCGTTGTTATTAATTATCGCTGAGTTATTAAAGCAGTGAAATTTTACATGGTTTACCAAACAATGCTTGCTAAAGAAGCCAAGTCTGCAAGTTCTGCATGAAAAGCGCGACAAGTGTCTATAATATGAAACAATGAGATAGTGGAGGTTCAGGCAAATGCAGTACAACCGTGGCCACAGGCACACCTTACCACTGAATCAATGGTAAAGGAAATCTAACTATGTCTAACTAGGCAGTCTGTTGAGGCAAGCCACTGTTGGTGTCTAGTAAGACATAGTTTATGCAGACTCAGTCTCCACAACACACACGATCTACTCCTGACAACTTACAGGATCCACTCTTGACAACATACAGGACTAGCTCTTGACAACACAAGACCCACTCTTGACAAAATACAGGACTAACTCTTGCCAACACAGGGTAGGATGTGCTAAAGGTGTGCTATGCTAAATCAGACACTAAGGGAGGTAAAGAGTGTACCAGAAGCAGAATCAGTAAGGGCGGTGAGTAGTGCCAACCCAAAACCCACTCCTGACAACACTCCTGCCAACACAAGAGCCATTGAAGATTGAGACACTTATGCAACATATGGGAATCTTTATTCAGGAAACGTTTCGCCACACAGTGGCTTCATCAGTCCAATACAAAGTAGAAAGGCGTAAGGAGAGGAGGAGTTTGAGGTAATCAGTCCCTCAGCCTGGAGTCGATGTGTTCAGTCCGTCAATCTTGTAGAATGTACAGCATAGAGCCGTAGACGTGGCTTATATACTGTAGTGAGGTGAGGCGAAGCAGGAGGAGGCGGGGTCATAGTGGTACCATCCACTAGTCGAAGTAGGTCTTCGTCCAAAGGTTGGACAAGTGTTGAAGTATATAAGTACATAAGCCACGTCTACGGCTCTATGCTGTACATTCTACACATCGACTCCAGACTGAGGGACTGATTACCTCAAACTCCTCTCCTTACGCCTTTCTACTTCGTATTAGACTGATGAAGCCACTGTGTGGCGAAACGTTTCCTGAATAAAGATTCCCATATGTTGCATAAGTGTCTCAATCTTCAACTTGTCGGTTTTTCAAACCATTCATCACAAGAGCCATTGTGCAGAGTTTTATCAAAACATGTTTCGCATTGTTCAGAGCTTAATCAAGACATGTTTCGCATTGTTCAGAGCTTAATCGAGACAGTGCGAAACATGAGTAGAACTACATAGAGTGAAATATGTCTTGACAACAAAAGACCCACTCTTGACTCTACAAGACTCACTCCTGACAAAACAACATTGCTGACAGCGCTTGACAACACATGGTTGTAGGCATCTTGCACAGAGTGCGACATACCTCGGGTAATTAACTGGTTGACTGAGAGCTTACCTGACAGCTGGCAGGCCAGGTAACATGATTGAAGGGAAGCACCTGATCATCGCTCTACCTTCACTTGCATATTTTATCTCGCTGCGTCTGTTGAGGCGCCTGCAACATCCTCACCTGAGTTAATACCACGCCCACCCTATTATCACGCCTACCCTATTATCACGCCCACCCTATTATCACGCCCACCCTATTATCACGCCCAAACTATTATCATGCTCACCCTATTATCACGCCCATTGTATTATCACCCTCATCCTATTATCACGCACATCCTATTATCACCCTCATCCTATTATCACGCACATCCTATTATCACGCTCATCTTATTATTACGCCCACCCTATTATCACACCCATCCTATTATCACGCTCATCCTATTATCACCCTCATCCTATTATCACGCACATCCTATTATCACGCTCATCCTATTATTACGCCCACCCTATTATCACACCCATCCTATTATCACGCTCACCCTATTATCACACCCATCCTATTATCACGCTCATCCTAATATCACGCCCATCCCATTATCACGCCCATCCTATTATCACGCTCATCCTATTATCACGCCCACCCTATTATCACGCCCACACTAGCATTACGCCTACCCTATTATCACGCTCATACTATTACCATGCTCACACTATTACCACGCTCACACTACTACCATGCTCACACTATTACCATGCTCACACTTATCACGCTCACACTACTACCATGCTCACACTATTAACATGCTCACATTATTACCATGCTCACACTATTACCATGCTCACACTATTAACATGCTCACACTATTACCATGCTCACACTATTACCATACTCACATTATTACCATACTCACACTATTACCATGCTCACACTATTACCATGCTCACACTATTACCATACTCACATTATTACTATACTCACACTATTACCATTCCCACACTATTACCGTGCTCACACTATTACCCTGCCCACACTATTACCATACTCACATTATTACCATACTCACATTATTACCATACTCACACTATTACCATACTCACACTATTACCATGCCCACACTATTACCATGCTCACACTATTACCATGCTCACACTATTACCATACTCACACTATTGCCATATTCACACTATTACCATGCTCACACTATTACCATGCTCACACTATTACCAGGCTCACACTATTACCATACTCACATTATTACCATGCTCACACTATTGCCATACTCACACAATTACCATGCTCAAACTATTACCATGCTCACACTATTACCATGCTCACACTATTACCATACTCACATTATTACCATACTCACAGTATTGCCATACTCTCACTATTACCATGCTCACACTATTACCATACTCACACTATTACCATTCCCACACTATTACCATGCTCACACTATTATCATGCCCACACTATTACGATGCTCACACTATTACCACTAACACTATTACCATACTCACATTATTACCATACTCACACTATTACCATACTAACACTATTACCATGTCCACACTATTACCATGATCACACTATTACCATGCTCACACTATTACCATGCTCACACTATTACCATACTAACACTATTACCATACTCACACTATTACCATGATCACACTATTACCATACTCACATTATTACCATACTCACACTATTACCATGCCCACACTATTACCATGCTCACACTATTACCATGCCCACACTATTACCATACTCACATTATTACCATACTCACACTATTACCATGCCCACACTATTACTATGCTCACACTATTACCATGCTCACACTATTACCATGCTCACACTATTACCATACTCACACTATTACCATGCTCACACTATTACCATACTCACACAATTACCATACTCACATTATTACCATGCTCACACTATTACCATGCTCACACTATTACCATGCTCACACTATTACCATGCTCACACTATTACCATACACTATTTCCATACTCACATTATTACCATACTCACACTATTACCATGCTCACAGTATTACCATACTCACTATTACCATGCTCACACTATTACCATGCTCACACTATTACCATGCTCACACTATTACCATACTCACATTATTACCATACTCACACTATTACCATATCCACACTATTACCACGCTCACACTATTACCATGCCCAAACTATTACCATACTCACATTATTACCATACTCACACTATTACCATACTCACACTATTCCCATGCCCACACTATTACCATGCTCACACTATTACCATACTCACACTATTACCATGCCCACACTATTACCATGCTCACACTATTACCATACTCACACTATTACCATGCTCACACTATTACCATGCTCACACTATTACCATGCTAACACTTTTACCATACTCACATTATTACCATACTCACCCTATTGCCATACTCACACTATTACCATGCTCACACTATTACCATACTCACATTATTACCATACTCACACTATTACCATACACTATTACGATACTCACACTATTACCATGCTCACACTATTATCATGCTCACACTGTTACTATGCCCACACTATTACCATGCTCACACTAATACCATGCTCACACTATTACCATGCCCACACTATTACCACACTCACACTATTACCATACTCACACTATTACCATGCCCACACTATTACCATGCACACACTATTACCATGCTCACACTATTACCATGCCCACACTATTACCATGCTAACACTATTACCATACTCACATTATTACCATACTCACCGTATTGCCATACTCACACTATTACCATACTCACACTATTACCATGCTCACACTATTACCATACCCACACTATTACCATACACTATTACGATACTCACACTATTACCATGCTCACACTATTATCATGCTCACACTGTTACTATGCCCACACTATTACCATGCTCACACTAATACCATGCTCACACTATTACCATGCCCACACTATTACCATACTCACACTATTACCATGCCCACACTTACCATGCCCACACTATTACCATGCTCACACTATTACCATGCCCACACTATTACCATGCTCACACTATTACCATGCCCACATTATTACCATGCCCACACTATTACCATGCCCACACTATTACCATGCCCACACCATTACCATGCACACACTATTACCATGCACACACTATTACCATGCTCACACTATTACCATGCACACACTATTACCATGCTCACACTATTACCATGCCCACACTATTACCATGCTCACACTACTACCATGCTCACACTATTACCATGCCCACACTATTACCATGCTCACACTATTACCATGCTCACATTATTACCATGCTCACACTATTACCATGCTCACACTATTGCCATACTCACATTATTACATACTCACCCTATTGCCATACTCACACTATTACCATGCTCACACTATTACCATGCTCACATTATTACCATACTCACACTATTGTCACACACTATTACGATACTCACATTATTACCATGCTCACACTATTATCATGCTCACACTATTACCATGCCCACACAATTACCATACTCACACTATTAACATGGTCACACTATTACCATGCCCACACGATTACCATGCTCACTATTACCATGCACACACTATTACCATGCTCACGCTATTACCATAATCACACTATTCCCATACTCACACTATTACCATGCCCACACTATTACCATACTCACACTTTTACCATACTCACACTATTACCATGCCCACACTATTACCATGCCCACACTATTACCATGCTCACACTATTACCATGCTCACACTATTACCATGCTCACACTATTACCATGCCCACACTATTACCATGCTCACACTATTACCATGCTCACACTATTACCATGCTCACACTATTACCATGCCCACACTATTACCATGCTCACACTATTACCATGCTCACACTATTACCATGCTCACACTATTACCATGCTCACACTATTACCATGCTCACACTATTACCATGCTCACACTATTACCATGCCCACACTATTACCATGCTCACACTATTACCATGCTCACACTATTACCATGCCCACACTATTACCATGCTCACACTATTACCATGCTCACACTATTACCATGCTCACACTATTACCATGCTCACACTATTACCATGCTCACACTATTACCATGCCCACACTATTACCATGCTCACACTATTACCATGCTCACACTATTACCATGCTCACACTATTACCATGCCCACACTATTACCATACTCACACTTTTACCATACTCACACTATTACCATGCCCACACTATTACCATGCCCACACTATTACCATGCTCACACTATTACCATGCTCACACTATTACCATGCTCACACTATTACCATGCTCACACTATTACCATGCTCACACTATTACCATGCTCACACTATTACCATGCCCACACTATTACCATGCTCACACTATTACCATGCTCACACTATTACCATGCCCACACTATTACCATGCCCACACTATTACCATGCTCACACTATTACCATGCTCACACTATTACCATGCTCACACTATTACCATGCTCACACTATTACCATGCTCACACTATTACCATGCTCACACTATTACCATGCTCACACTATTACCATGCTCACACTATTACCATGCTCACACTATTACCATGCTCACACTATTACCATGCTCACACTATTACCATGCCCACACTATTACCATGCTCACACTATTACCATGCTCACACTATTACCATGCTCACACTATTACCATGCTCACACTATTACCATGCTCACACTATTACCATGCTCACACTATTACCATGCTCACACTATTACCATGCTCACACTATTACCATGCTCACACTATTACCATGCTCACACTATTACCATGCCCACACTATTACCATGCTCACACTATTACCATGCTCACAGTGTTACCTCGTCCATCTCTCTATCTGGACTCCATCTTGAGTCTTGGCTGTATAACTTATTTCTTAATAATTCAATTGTCTGATATTCAGGTGAAAATATATTAGTAATAAATATTTCTAATTTTGTTTCTCTGTCTGACGCTTTGAAAGTATCATCATCATGATCTGTGTCACAACTTTGTCATACCTCTTACTGGACACTTATCAATATTATACTACTTTCTATCATTCCTACTACTGGACACTTATCAATATTATACTACTTTCTATCATTCCTACTACTGGACACTTATCAATATTATACTACTTTCTATCATTCCTACTACTGGACACTTATCAATATTATACTACTTTCTATCATTCCTACTACTGGACACTTATCAATATTATACCACTTTCTATCATTCCTACTACTGGACACTTATCAATATTATACCACTTTCTATCATTCCTACTACTGGACACTTATCAATATTATACTACTTTCTATCATTCCTACTACTGGACACTTATCAATATTATACTACTTTCTATCATTCCTACTACTGGACACTTATCAATATTATACTACTTTTCTATCATTCCTACTACTGGACACTTATCAATATTATACCACTTTCTATCATTCCTACTACTGGACACTTATCAATATTATACCACTTTCTATCATTCCTACTACTGGACACTTATCAATATTATACCACTTTCCATCATTCCTACTACTGGACACTTATCAATATTATACCACTTTCTATCATTCCTACTACTGGACACTTATCAATATTATACCACTTTCTATCATTCCTACTACTGGACACTTATCAATATTATACCACTTTCTATCATTCCTACTACTGGACACTTATCAATATTATACCACTTTCTATCATTCCTACTACTGGACACTTATCAATATTATACCACTTTCTATCATTCCTACTACTGGACACTTATCAATATTATACCACTTTCTATCATTCCTACTACTGGACACTTATCAATATTATACCACTTTCTATCATTCCTACTACTGGACACTTATCAATATTATACCACTTTCTATCATTCCTACTACTGGACACTTATCAATATTATACCACTTTCCATCATTCCTACTACTGGACACTTATCAATATTATACCACTTTCTATCATTCCTACTACTGGACACTTCTCAATATTATACCACTTTCTGTCATTCCTACTACTGGACACTTATCAATATTATACCACTTTCTATCATTCCTACTACTGGACACTTATCAATATTATACCACTTTCTGTCATTCCTACTACTGGACACTTATCAATATTATACCACTTTCTGTCATTCCTACCATTGGACACTTATCAATATTATACCACTTTCTATCATTCCTGCTACTGGACACTTATCAATATTATACCACTTTCCATCATTCCTACTACTGGACACTTATCAATATTATACCACTTTCTATCATTACTACTACTGGACACTTATCAATATTACACCACTTTCTATCATTCCTACTCCTGGACACTTATCAATATTATACCACTTTCTATCATTCCGACTAGTTGACACATCAATATTATACCACTTTCTATCACTCCTACTACTGGACACTTATCAATATTATACCACTTTCTATCATTCCTACTAGTTGACACTTATCAATATTATACCACTTTCTATCATTCCTACTACTGGACACTTATCAATATTATACCACTTTCTATCATTCCTACTACTGGACACTTATCAATATTATACCACTTTCTATCATTCCTACTACTGGACACTTATCAATATTATACCACTTTATATCATTCCTACTACTGAACACTTATCAATATTATACGACTTTCTGTCATTCCTACTACTGGACACTTATCAATATTGTATCACTTTCTATCATTCCTACTACTGGACACTTATCAATATTATATCACTTATATCATTCCTACTACTGGACACTTATCAATATTGGACCACTTTCTATCATTCCTACTACTGGACACTTATCATTATACCACTTTCTATCATTCCTACTACTGGACACTTATCAATATTATACCACTTTCTATCATTCCTACTACTGGACACTAATCAATATTATACCACTTTCTATCATTCCTACTACTGGACACTTATGAATATTATACCACTTTCTATCACTCCTACTACTGGACACTTATCAATATTATACCACTTTCTATCATTCCTACTAGTTGACACTTATCAATATTATACCACTTTCTATCATTCCTACTACTGGACACTTATCAATATTATACCACTTTCTATCATTCCTACTACTGGACACTTATCAATATTATACCACTTTCTATCATTCCTACTACTGGACACTTATCAATATTATACCACTTTATATCATTCCTACTACTGAACACTTATCAATATTATACGACTTTCTGTCATTCCTACTACTGGACACTTATCAATATTGTATCACTTTCTATCATTCCTACTACTGGACACTTATCAATATTATATCACTTATATCATTCCTACTACTGGACACTTATCAATATTATACCACTTTCTATCATTCCTACTACTGGACACTTATCAATATTATACCACTTTCTATCATTCCTACTACTGGACACTAATCAATATTATACCACTTTCTATCATTCCTACTACTGGACACTTATGAATATTATACCACTTTCTATCATTCCTACTACTGGACACTTATCAATATTATACCACTTTCTATCACTCTTACTACTGGACACTTACCAACATTTATTTGTTAAATTTTTCCAAGTCTTCTTGGAGGGATTTACTAATCTTTACTATTTATTTTAGGTAAAAATTCTGAATCATCCACAAAAAATATTTAATGATTTTTTTTTATTTCCTCTGACAACGTATTATGTAATTAGAAACTAGATCAGGGGAATACTGATCCTTCGATGTGTGTGTGTTTGTGTGTGTGTGTGTGTGTGTGTGTGTGTGTGTGCGTACTCACCTAGTTGTACTCACCTAGTTGAGGTTGCAGGGGTCGAGTCCAAGCTCCTGGCCCCGCCTCTTCGCTGGTCACTACTAGGTCACTCTCCCTGTACCGTGAGCTTTATCATACCTCTGCTTAAAGCTATGTATGGATCCTGCCTCCACTATATCGCTTCCCAAACTATTCCACTTCCTGACTACTCTGTGACTGAAGAAATACTTCCTAACATCCCTGTGATTCATCTGTGTCTTCAACTTCCAACTGTGTCCCCTTGTTGCTGTGTCCCATCTCTGGAACATCCTGTCTTTGTCCACCTTGTCAATTCCTCTCAGTATTTTGTATGTCGTTATCATGTCCCCCCTATCTCTCCTGTCCTCCAGTGTCGTCAGGTTGATTTCCCTTAACCTCTCCTCGTAGGACATACCTCTTAGCTCTGGGACCAGTCTTGTTGCAAACCTTTGCACTTTCTCTAGTTTCTTTACGTGCTTGGCTAGGTGTGGGTTCCAAACTGGTGCCGCATACTCCAATATAGGTCTAACGTACACGGTGTACAGGGTCCTGAACGATTCCTTATTAAGATGTCGGAATGCTGTTCTGAGGTTTGCTAGGCGCCCATATGCTGCAGCAGTTATTTGGATGATGTGTGTTTCAGATGTGCCTGGTGTTATACTCACCCCAAGATCTTTCCTTGAATGAGGTTTGTAGTCTCTGGCCCCCTAGACTGTATTCCGTCTGCGGTCTTTGCCCTTCCCCAATCTTCATGACTTTGCACTTGGTGGGGTTGAACTTAAGGAGCCAATTGCTGGACCAGGTCTGCAGCCTGTGTGTGTGTGTGTGTGTGTGTGTGTTAGTTACCATTTGGTCCTAGGCACATGTCGATTAGACACTAGGCCTGTTGTATGTGCATTCGTGTGTGTGTGTGTGTGTGTGTGTTGCGTAAAGGGCAACTATTTAAGCCTGTTTAGCCCTTTCTTGTAACAAATAAACAGGATTGAATATCCTGTTCTAAATGAAATCATTCAAGGGTTCAGTAGTAAACAATCACAATGTTTCTTCCCGGTTTTTTATTAAGTTTCTTAATAAACCATTTAACTTTAAAAAGGTCGCACCAAAAAACAGAGTACTCATGAAATTTACACTTGAGTTCACTTAAAAGATAATACACAATATTCTATCTTGATTATAGTACTGAAAGGCTCTAGTATCATAACACATTCACTTCACATAATAACACTTTGCTTGACTCAATCCCAATGAGACAGAAAACGTAACACTTCGATAATAATTCACTCTTATTCAGCTTTCAAAATATACTAAGTGAGATTAGGAATATTCTACACTTAAAGGAGTTCTGAGGCGAGTCTGTCTCCCATGACTTTTTCGCCGTCCTCTTTGAACCAATACTGCTTAAACTCGCTCCTAGCAGAGCTAGGGACAATCACCAGCGTCTCCAATACAGCAACACACACTTCGTCCGAGACGTTTCTGTCTGATACCGTTCGAGGTGCTGGAGAGTCACTAGGGAACCCCATGTGGGATCAGAAGGTTAAATCCAGGAATCAAGGAGCTTCTCTCACGAAAGGTGAGAGTGGACTGAACTATAACAGAATTCTCAGACTGACGTCACCTTGGATTAAGAGGGGACTGTGGCTAAACGACAGCCGGGTAGTAAACAACTGTACCCGTAGTTTACATCACCGAAACATCCTATCTATTTACACAGCTAAATAAATTAAGGCCAGATAATATTATAAAGTACTCTATCCTCATTTTAGCTACTAATGAGGCTAGAAATATAATATTAAGTGAAAAAGCCCGTTACATATACATCATACCTGACCTAGAAGGTTCACAAACGAGGGGCGTAACACCACCCCTCTCCCCGTACGACCAAATGTCGCACCAAGAAAAACAATCAACTAAACAATAGTTCACCTATCAAACAGGATTATCACTAAAAACCTTTCATGACAAATAGTAACATCTTTCTCCCTACATTATTCTAGTTATTCTTGTGGGTCTTCATATCCCAATCTTCCTCACGACACCATGTCTCAGAGTGGATCAGGAAGAGGACATAAGTCCCACGATGTCACCTCACGACTCTTTAGTATCAGGTGATCTTGGGATTCAGGGTTTTTCCTCAGAAGGGCCAAACGAAGTTGAAAGTTTCAGTGAATACCAATTAGGCCAACAGCTCTTTGTTCTGCAATCGTTAGAGCAAGCACACAACTGCAGATGAAAAATTGAAATATTAAACAAGATAAAAAGAATAGGTTGAGACCCTAGCTTCAGTTCCTACTACTTCTAAACTCTTAAGGACGGGATAATGCGTCTGCTATAACATTATGCTTACCCTTAATGTGCAAGATTTTTATAGAAAAGGGCTGGATACGGAGAGCCCATCTTTGTATCCTTGCATTCCTAGACTTCATGGAGTTAATGAAAGTAAGGGGATTATGATCGGAAAAGATAGTGACTTTATGAGAAGTTCCGACGTATACATCAAAATGTTCAAGGGCCAATACTAAAACTAATGCCTCTTTTTCTACTGTGGCATAGCTTCTTTGATGGGATTTTAATTTAGAGGAATAATAAGCTATGGGATGGAGAATATCAGAGGTTGTCGATGGCTGCAGCAACACAGCTCCGACTGCATAGCTACTGGCATCAATATGCAGAAAAAAGGGGATGTCAAAATCGGGGCTACACAAAACCGGGCTAGAATTAAGTAAGCGCTTTAGCCTTAGGAAAGCTAGATCACACTCAGCAGTCCAATTAAATTTAACTTTAGCACTAGTGAGTTCACAGAGTGGAGCTGCCACTTGAGCGAAGTTCAGGCAAAACCTTCTATAATAACTGGCCATGCCTAAAAACCGTTGAACCCCTTTTCTGTCCAGAGGTACCGGAAATTCTGTAAAGGTGCGACCGTACCCTGCCCTATCTTAAACCCTAAATACTTTATCGTAGCCTGTCCGAATTTGCATTTTGCTAGTTCTTGAAACAGGGCCTCTAGACGGGACAGATGCAACTCCCAGTCATCACTGACAATCACAAGATCGTCCAGGTAGGCCTTTACTCCCTCAAGGCCGTGGGTAAGTTGGTTTATCAGTCGTTGGAAGGTGGAAGCCGCGTTGCAGAGGACGAAAGGGGTCACTAGATAGTTATACAAACCCCCATGTACAGTAAAGGCTGAAATCTCCTGGGCTCGGGAGGTCAGAGGAACCTGGTAGTAACCTCTCAGCAGGTCCAAACGGCTCACAAACTTTGCTCCAGATACTCTGTCAATTAAGTCATCTATCCGTGGCAATGGGTAACCATCTGGCACTGTGACAGCGTTCACCTTCCTGTAGTCAGTGCACATCCGATATGTCCCGTCTGATTTCGGGACCAAAATACAGGGCGAGGCCCAGGGACTCTGACTAAGTGCAATAAGTCCATTAGATAGCAGAAAATCTATTTCTTCCTGCAAAATTTTGTGCTTGACTGGACTTAGGCGGTATGGAGCTTGTTTAAACAGGGCAGCGCCTCGGACATCTACATCATGAGTTCCCAACGTACAACGTTTGGGAATGTCCCCAAATAGCATTGGGAACCGCTCTATCAGTTTCTTAACCTCTTTCACTCTGTCGGCGCTAAGGTCACCCAGGAAAGTGCCCAAGGCTTGGAGTACTTCTGAATTTTGGAGGCGGATTTCTATCCCTCTCGAGCAATCTTCCGCAGGAATAGGGATGACAGGAGTGGTGGGAACAGGTTTCCCGTAGTATCTCTTCAGCTAGTTAATGTGGTAGGTGAGAGTCGATTTCCTCTTTCCTGGTGTTCGTACTTGGTAGTTCACTTCACTCAACTTTTTAACCACCTCCACCGGTCCTTCATATCTCGGTGTCAAGGAGTGTCCCGGAACTAACTTCTGTGCTAGTACTTGGTCTCCTGCTTGAAATGTACGTGGTGCTGCACGCTTATCATAACGTTCCTTCATCGTAGCCTGGGCTTTGACTAAGTTCCTTGAAGCTAAATCTCTTGTGAAGGCTAGATGTTCTTGCATCAAATCAGGAGAGACTTGTAAAGTTGGTTTAGAGCACCCGGTCCACACGTCCTTTAACACGGCTAGGGGACCGCGTACAGTGTGGCCGTATATCAGTTCGAATGGGCTGTAACCCAAACTCCCTTGTTCACTTTCTCTTATTGCTAAGAGAAGAAATGGAAGACCTTCGTCCCAATCTTTGCTGAACTGCTCGCAATAAGAACGCAGCATCGTCTTCAGGGTATGATGGAACTTTTCTAGGGCTCCCTGGGATTGGGGTCGATAACTGGTAGCCCGTAGTGACTTTACTCCCAGACGCGACAAGGCTTCTTTGAAGATCTTTGAGGTAAAATTGGAACCCTGGTCCGACTGGATTTCATAGGGCAACCCCACATGAGAGAAAAGCCTGACCAAAGCTCGTAGTATGGTCCTAGCATTTATCCTTCTCATGGGTATGGCCTCTGGGTACCTGGTTGCAGAGTCCATGATTGTAAACAAGAATTGGTTCCCAAGCTTGGTTTTGGGAAGCGGGCCCGCACAATCAATAATCGGGCGGGCAAACGGTTCTCCGTCTGATGTGATGGGGATAAGTGGAGCTGGAGGAGGAGTATGCGCGGGCTTGCCCACCACTTGGCATACCCGACAATGATGCAAGTGATCCAACACGGTCTCTCTCATTTTTGGCCAGTATAAGTATTTTGACAATTTTCCTATTGTCTTCCTTATGCCCAGATGCCCCCCCCCATGGGACTGTTGTGGGCAACACCCAGGGCAAGTTCTCGGAAAATCGCTGGCAAAACTAATACACGTCTAACCCTAGGCGAAGAGTCACCTAGGGAACCTCTACTCATGGATTTTTTCATCAATATCTCCCCGATAGTAAAAACAGTCCTCCAGTCTTTCCGCTTCGCTCTTTGACACTACTAACTTCTTTATCCCTGCTAGAGATAGGTCTTCCCATTGCCCCTGTGAAATTCTCATCTTTACTGACGTTCATCTGTTGACAGTAGCATCATATCTGTACCACCATCATATCACCTGTACCAGTGCTAACGAGAGGGAAACACAGGAGACATCGTCAAATCAACAGTACAAAACTCCAAGGTTATAGGTCGGATATCCCTCAGTGCCAGTCGTGAGAAAGAAGTGAATAGTTAAACAGTCAAGGTTAATGTTTTAGTAGCTGACCTATATTCAGCTGACCAGTGTACAGTGAGAGAATCATAGCAGAAAACGCCAAATATATCTATAAACTCAAGGAAAGTCAGGTTGTAGGTGGCGTTACTCCCCTCAGTGTTTTAAAAATGGCTGAGTCAGCAGAACAGGTCAGGAGACAACAACATCACACAACCCCCGATAAATGGAATTGAGGGGGATTTGGAAGGATAACACCATGGATTAAACCTTTCTGATCTACCAGAATGGAAAGGAGTTAGAAGTTAATTGAGGAAGCCAGACTGTGAAGTGAGATGGGAAGGGGAGTGTGTAATAAGGGGTTAGCTGTAAGGGTTTTGTGAAGTTAAGGGAAAAGTGAGCAGTGAAGAGGGTTTTGAAGAGGAAATTTTACTAGTAATTCAGTGGTGATTGCTAAAGCAGATACTAAGTGTACTAGGGACTGGAAAAGAGAAATAAATATTATTGTATATGAGTAAAAGAGCGAAGAGTGAAAATGGCAGGCATTAGGGGGGTACAGGCTGCCATAATTATATTTATATTTCTTCTTCAATTCCATGAAGAAAGAAATCAGTCATGGGGGTTGGAAAAGGTGAATGGAGTAACAGTGCCCTGGACAGTAAAAGCCCAACAGTTGCCATCCTACCAGAAAAGTAAATGTCACTATCGCCGCAAGGTATGGCAACACCGCATACCCAAACAAAAACAGTGGCACACAGCTCTTATTGTAGCGCTCTTAAGTGGTGATATCCAAATTAATCCAGGACCTCAAACTATTGTGGAGGCAAAACAGACAGATAAATGACGGCGATAATGACGGTCTAGTAGCTAGGAATGATAACCTTAACTCCATATGTAATGCATACATAGGTCAATGTGAGACAATACAGCCATTATTATCTCAAACACTACCAAACAGGTGCATACACTGTACTAAAGTACGCATGAAAAACAGAAAAGGCACCTTATGTAAAATGTGTAAGGGGTGGGTGCATGATGGATGTATGTACAATTATAACAACGGTGCCAGAATTCATTTTGTGTGTAACAAATGCACTTTGGCACAGTTACCCTTTAGCAGTGATGACATTGATTTACCTAAATTTAATACAAATGACCCATTGCCATATATTGATGATTATGATTGTTTTATGAAAACAGGCCTTCACTTTATTCATGTCAATGCAAGATCACTTCTTCCTAAATTGGCAGAGATTAGGATTCTAGCTAACAAATTTAGGGCGGCAGTTATAACCATCTCTGAATCTTGGTTGGATGATACGGTGACTGACGACGAGGTCAAAATAGATGGTTACAATATAAAACGCTTAGATTGGATCAGAAAGGATGGTGGAGTATGTGCCTACATTAGAAATGACTTAGCTTACAACCCAAGACCTGATTTAAATAACAATAAACTGGAGATTCTATGGTTTGAAGTGCTGCTTCCTAAGACCAAACCCATCTTAGTAGGAACTAGTTACCGCCCTCCTACCCAGGACCAGTTCTTAGAAGACTTTTCCAGAGTCTTGTCCGGAGTTGAAAACAATTGCGAGACAATAATACTGGGCGACTTCAATATCTGTTTTCAGCAGCAAAATAACGGGATATGCAAAAGGTATAAGCAAATTCTAGGATTAAATAGTTACACTCAACTAATTAATACTCCAACCCGGATCGCACAGTTCTCAGCCACCCTAATTGACCACATACTTTGTAACCGCTCTGAGAACATTAGTCAGTCAGGCGTCATTACCACAGGTCTTAGTGATCATTTCATCATTTACTGCACCAGGAAAATCACTAGGGATAGGATAGGCCTACACAGGACAATAAAAATGAGGTCAACTAGAAACTACAGTAAAGAAACACTGGTAAATAGGCTACACAATTGTGACTGGACAGAGATAACAAGTTGCACGGACGTAAACGATGCATGGGAAAAATTCAAAACAATGTTCACTACCATCCTTGATAATATTGCACCAGTTAAAGAGGTTAGGATTAAACGAAGAACTGAACCCTGGATGAATACTGAGATATTAGATAATATGAAATTCAGAGACCAGCTGCTAAAAAGATTTAAAGCAAACAGACAGGATATTGCAGCACTAAATGAATTCCAAAGGGTGAGGAACAGAGTACAGAGACTTATAAAAGGAGCAAAGGCAAAGCACTACTGCTCAAAAATTGAAGAGTATAAGCATAACCCCAGAAAGCTCTGGCAACAACTAAAACATTTGGGGTATAGCCAAAAGCCAGTAGATAGGTCTAACACAGTACTCACTATCGATAATGAGGTATGCCATGAAACATCTAAGGTGGCAAATTGCTTTAATTCATACTACACATCTGTTGCATCAACACTAGTAAGTAAACTACCAGCTGCATCAAATACCTTTAACACAGACTCTAATAAGTTTCAAACATACTATACCAATAAAGGGGTAACCCCAAACAGTTGTCAACTAGTAAGTGTATCTCATGACTTTATTCAAAAAGAACTAAGCAGGTTAAACCCAACTAAGAGCACAGGCCCTGATAACATCCCGTCTAAGTTCCTAAAAGATGGTGCTTCTGAACTGTCAATCCCTATTGCTCACATAATCTATCAATCACCACTAATACCGTACCGGAGGGGTTCAAGGAGGTCAGAGTTACTCCTATCTTCAAGAAAAATAGTAGGTCTGATTTAAGCAACTATAGGCCTGTTAGTATACTCAGTATAATATCTAAAATTCTAGAGAGGGCGGTGTATTCTCAAGTAGTTAAGTACCTTAATGACAACAACATTCTCCATAGCTATCAATCGGGCTTTAGAAGATCCTACTCAACCGACACCTCACTTATTAATCTGATGGATTACCTGAGAACTGATATGTCAAAGGGGAACCTCATAGGTATGGTAACCTTAGACCTGCAAAAGGCCTTCGATACTGTCAACCACAATATATTATGTAATAAACTTCAAGCTATCGGTATAGGTTCTGTAGACTGGTTTAAGTCCTACCTTAGCAACAGGAGACAAATAGTCAAAATCAACAAAACAGAATCAGAACCCCTGCCGATAACATGTGGAGTTCCCCAAGGTAGTATTCTGGGTCCCTTATTATTCTTATGTTATGTCAATGATATGCCTATCAGTGTCAAGTGCAAACTCCTACTGTATGCAGATGACAGTGCTCTGTTAGTGTCAGGTAAAGACCCACAAGATATTGCTAATGTTTTAACACTGGAACTGGAGTCCTGCAGCAAATGGTTAGTAGACAACAAACTATCATTACACCTAGGGAAAACTGAAGCCATTCTCTTTGGCACGAAACATAAACTGAGAAGGGTAAATAACTTTAATGTTCAATGTAATGGGGAGCCCATCACTTTGGTTTCATCAGTAAAATATTTGGGAATCCCCTTTGACCCATGCATGTCAGGAGAATTGATAGGGAACAGTGTAGTAAAGAAAGTGAATGCCAGACTGAAGTTCCTGTATAGACAAGCACAGTGTCTACTTACTGAGGCTCGCAGGACCCTATGTCTAGCCCTTATACAATGCCATATGGATTACGCTTGCTCTTCTTGGTACTCTGCCTTGACAAAAAAACTGAAAGATAGACTGCAAATCACCCAGAACAAAATCGTAAGATTCATCCTGGGGCTGGGACCAAGAGAACATGTAGGCCAGGATGAATTACAGCAGTTGGATATGCTGAATGTTGAAGACAGAGTAAAACAACTGAAGCTAAATCATGTTTATAAAATTGCTCACAAACAGTGTCCAGAATATCTTGCTGTCAATTTTGTCAAGGTTGGGAACCAAAGCAATCATAGTACTAGGGGGAGAGAGCACAACTTTGTAGTACCCACAGTCATTGGCCAGGCTTCAAACACCTTTTATTGTACAGCAATAAAGGAATGGAACAAACTACCCGCACATGTCAAAGCCAGTCATAGCATGAAAAAGTTCAAGAAGAGTGCCAAAAGGTGTCTGATGAATGTAGCTACAGAAAGGGAGGGGAATGATTCTATTTTTTATCTAACATACGTGTAAATTTTACCTTATTCCTAGTAATGACCCTCGTATTGTAGATAGTCTTAATGATGGTTCCTTTCCGCAAACTTCGAGCGCATAATTATCGCTTGAGGCATTATCTATGACCACAGGCTCTTTACCAATTCCTTCTAGGCTTAAATCGTTCCCTATCAGTAGATCTACTGATTTGATCGGGGAAACCTTCCGATATACCCACAGCAGCATACCCTTCGTAGCCATCAATCTTCAGGTATATCTTGTGAAGAGGGACCCTAGAAACATTCCCACCATAGGCTTCTAGGAGTACGTCCATCTTGGTATAAGTTAGGTCGGTTAAAGGTAGGACACCTTTCCTCAAGAGCGTAAGGCAACTCCCAGTGTCTCGGTAAACCTTGACCTCCACAACCCGAGATTCGTCCATTCCAACACTCCCAGTAGAAAAATAAGGTTTCATCGCCATCTGAACCTTTAGCTCAGACACTTTCATAGGTACTAGTCATCTCGATGAAGAAGCTCTTTGGCCCACGGTAACTTGCTTCGTTCTTGGATCTTCTCGGCCTTGGGACAGAGAAGTAACCATCTGCATCGGGGCTCCTTCCTGAGCCTGTCTTCCCGTATTGTTTTCCAACTTATAACAATTGTTCCTGCTATGCCCCCTTCTCTGGCAGTAGGAACATGTTAGAGCTTTTCTTGCTGGGAGAGCTTCTCTGTTACTTCTAGTCACTGATCTAACACCGTGGTGGGGCAGTGAGAAGGCACGAGCAGCACCCTCTGGAGGGAATCTCTGGCGAGATCCTTCTCTTGATGAAGGTGTTCGATCCTTTGAATTAAACTTCGGGTTCTTCTCCTTGGGAGGCTTACCACTAATCAGCTGACTTGAAATTTCGTAATGGTCGGCCAAAGCGGCAATATCCATTACATCTAGACCCTGATGATCTATCAAGAATTCGCGCAGATCTCCCGAAATGGCATGGTAAAAATCTTCCAGCATGATCAACTGGACCAGGATGTTTACTGCATGGCAGCTCGAGGCTCGCTGCCATCTCTCGAATGCTATCTGTTTTTGTCGAGCAAAGTCCACCCATGTTTGTCCTGGCAGCCGCTGGAGGGTACGAAAAGCCTGCAGGTAGCTTATTGGGAGCAGGTCATACGTTCTCAAAATCACTTTTTTAACGACCTGGTACTGTATATATTGATGGTAAGGCAATGCAGCTTCACACTTCCTAGCCTTCCCCGTCAAAGTGGTATGCAATAGCGTAGCCCAGTATCTCTGGGGCCACTGCATAGCACGAGCCTGATTCTCGAACGTGGCAAAAAACGAGTCCAAGTCGGCCTCGCAAAATTTGGGCACCAGGGACGCCGCTCTATGTATGTCGAAATATGGACTCTCATGAACATGTGACCTCCCAATGCCTTAGCCTTGTTGTTGGCGCTCGTAGCGTATATTCTCCTGCTTAAACTCCTCATCATTCAGCTTACGTTGGGCCTCAATTTTAGCAGTTTGTAAGAGTATAAGGCGCTCCATCCTCCCAAACTGGTCTTGAAAGATGGGGCTAGATAGTAGTGGAAAAGAAGAGAGTATTGCAGGCTGCTCTTTTGGACGAGCACCTCCCCCAGGCTGCCTTACCTCGTCCTCCTTTGCGGGGGAGTCTGCGTCTCTAGCTATTTCTCCCGGTTCTGTTGTGGTTCCTCTATCAGAGGGCAAAAAGGTTTGAGTTTTCCCAGGAGCGAGTCCCGACACTCCCATCGAGCCTTCTGAATCTTCTAGCAAGGACATGTGGTCGAACTGGGATACGAGGCTCTCTGCGTCCGAATCTACCTCTTTAGGGACGTTCAGCTGTAGGGGGAAGAGAATATTCCATATAATAGAGCGAGTTGTGTTGTCTCTGCGGTATAGTGCCTATTGTAAGTCACTCCGAGGTATCTTGCTATCTGCCAGCACTTCTGCAGCGACAAGGTCTCCAACGTCGTTAGAGTCAATTCCCCGATCATTTGCTGTACAGTGTCGTCCATGATGAAGTTGGGTGGGCGCTGGTCCAGCAGAAGGTACCCTTTCTCCGGGACCTTGGATCAAACAGATCCCGGACAGGCCCCCATTTTGTTGCATAAAGGGCAACTATTTAAGCCTGTTTAGCCCTTTCTTGTAACAAATAAACAGGATTGAATATCCTGTTCTAAATGAAATCATTGAAGGGTTCAGTAGTAAACAATCACAATGTTTCTTCCCGGTTTTTTATTAAGTTTCTTAATAAACCATAGAAGGGTTTTATATTAACTTTAAAAAGGTCGCACCAAAAAACAGAGTACTCATGAAATTTACACTTGAGTTCACTTAAAAGATAATACACAATATTCTATCTTGATTATAGTACTGAAAGGCTCTAGTATCATAACACATTCACTTCACATAATAACACTTTGCTTGACTCAATCCCAATGAGACAGAAAACGTAACACTTGATAATAATTCACTCTTATTTAGCTTTCAAAATATACTAAGTGAGATTAGGAATATTCTACACTTAAAGGAGTTCTGAGGCGAGTCTGTCTCCCATGACTTTTTCGCCGTCCTCTTTGAACCAATACTGCTTAAACTCGCTCCTAGCAGAGCTAGGGACAATCACCAGCGTCTCCAATACAGCAACACACACTTCGTCCGAGACGTTTCTGTCTGATACCGTTCGAGGTGCTGGAGGGTCACTAGGGAACCCCATGTGGGACCAGAAGGTTAAATCCAGGAATCAAGGAGCTTCTCTCACGAAAGGTGAGAGTGGACTGAACTATAACAGAATTCTCAGACTGACGTCACCTTGGATTAAGAGGGGACTGTGGCTAAACGACAGCCGGGTAGTAAACAACTGTACCTGTAGTTTACATCACCGAAACATCCTATCTATTTACACAGCTAAATAAATTAAGGCCAGATAATATTATAAAGTACTCTATCCTCATTTTAGCTACAAATGAGGCTAGAAATAATATAATATTAAGTGAAAAAGCCCGTTACATATACATCATACCTGACCTAGAAGGTTGTACTCACCTAGTTGTACTCACCTAGTTGAGGTTGCGGGGGTCGAGTCCGAGGCCTCTTCACTGATCGCTACTAGGTCACTCTCCCCGAGGGAGCTGTGTGTGTGTGTGACTGTGTGTGTGTAACAGTGTGTGTGTGTGTGTGTGTGTGTGTGTGTGTGTGTGTGTGTGTGTGTGTGTGTGTGTGTGTGTGTGTGTGTGTGTGTGTGTGTGTGTGTGTGTGTGTGCGTGTGCGCGCGCGCGCGCGTGTGTGTGTGTGCGCGCGCGCGCGTGTGTGTATGTGTACTCACCGCTATGTACTCACCCACATGTGGCTGTAGCGGTCGAGTCACAGCTCCTGGCCCCGTCTCTGCGTGCGTGCGTGTATTTTAGCTATTTACCTAGCCGAGCATACGGGTGCTGGGAGGTAGGAAGAGACGCAGAAAGAATTAGGATGATGGAGGGGAATGGAGAGATGTGGGTGTTTGGGGGGAAGGTGTATTAGGACGAAGAAAATGATGGTGGTTGTGTTATTGTGGGAAATGTGCAGCATTGCTGGTAGCTTGGCGGGGTGGCACTTGCAGGAGGTGCGGGAGGTATATGCAGGCGTGAGGGGTGTGGCTGAGGGGAGAATGATTACAGGGGAGGTAGAGGGATGGGGAGATCTAATGGAAAGTTTGGTAACAGAGGTGGAAGTTGGAGGAATTTCTGAGGGTTGTTGTGGGTGTGGGGGAGTGGCAGTAGCTGTGGGTGTGGGGAGTGACAGTAACCGTGAGTGTGGGAGAGTGACAGTAACTGTGCGTGTTGGGAGTAACAGTAACCGTGGGTGCGGGGGAGTGACAGTAACTGTGGGTGCGGGGAGTGACAGTAGCTGTGGGTGTGGGGAGTGACAGTAACTGTGGGTGTGGGGGAGTGACAACAGCTGTGGATGTGGTGGAGTGACAGTAACTGTGGGTGTGAGGGAGTGACAGTAACTGTGGGTGTGGGGAATGACAGCAGCTGTGGGTGTGGGAAGTGACAGTAGCTGGGGGTGTGGGGAGTGACAGTAAATGTAGGTGTGGGGGAGTGACAGTAGCTGTGGATGTGGCGGAGTGACAGTAACTGTGGGTGTGGGGTGACAGTAGCTGTGGGTGTGGGAAGTGACAGTAGCTGGGGGCGTGGGGAGTGACAGCAGCTGTGGATGTGGCGGAGTGACAGTAACTGTGGGTGTGGGGGAGTGACAGCAGCTGTGGATGTGGCGGAGTGACAGTAACTGTGGGTGTGGGGAGTGACAGTAGCTGTGGGTGTGGGGAGTGACAGTAGCTGGGGGTGTGGGGAGTGACAGTAACTGTGGGTGTGGGGGAGTGACAGTAGCTGTGGATGTGGCGGAGTGACAGTAACTATGGGTGTAAGGGAGTGACAGTAACTGTGGGTGTGGAGTGACAGTAACTGTGGGTGTGAGGGAGTGACAGTAATTGTGGGTGTGGGGGAGTGACAGTAACTGTGGGTGTGAGGGAGCGACAGTAACTGTGGTTGTCAGGGGGTGACAGTAACTGTGGGTGTGAGGGAGTGACAGTAACTGTGGGTGTGGGGGAGTGACAGTAGCTGTGGGTGTGGCGGAGTGACAGTAACTGTGGGTGTGGGGGAGTGACAATAACTGTGGGTGTGAGGGAGTGACAGTAACTGTGGGTGTGAGGGAGTGGCAGTAACTGTGGGTGTGAGGGAGTGGCAATAACTGTGGGTGTGAGGGAGTGACAGTAACTGTGGGTGTGGGGAGTGACAGTAACTGATAATGACAGTAGTTGTGGGTGTGGGGGGAAGTAATGACAGTAGTTGTGGGCGTGGGGGGAAGTAATGACAGTAGTTGTGGGTGTGGGGGAAGTAATGACAGTAGTTGTGGGCGTGGGGGGAAGTAATGACAGTAGTTGTGGGTGTGGGGGGAAGTAATGACAGTAGTTGTGGGCGTGGGGGAAGTAATGACAGTAGTTGTGGGTGTGGGGGGAATTAGCGACAATAGTTTTGGGTGTGAACTGTCGTGTTTCCTGTCACTCCTTCAATATTCTTCTTGTACATATAAACATCTCTACATTCCACCTGCCAAGCATGGGCCAGTAGGTCTGCTGCAGTGTTCCTTCTTTCTTGCGTTCTTTCTTCTTTCCTTATGAAATAAATCACTTGTTTTTGGATTATCCTAGGTAATTTACTCTATGTATGATAATTGTACTTTTGTGTACCTGTACTTACTCCATCTCCTAATCACCCATCATAAGAACATAAGAAAGAAGGAACACTGCAACAGGCCTACTGACCCATGCGGAGCAGGTCCATGTCCCCCCCCCCGGATTATCCCAATGACCCACCCAGTCTGGTCATCCCCACTCAACGATGGAGCACTGCACCAGACCCAGCAGCACAAGCTAGTCAGGTCCAACTCACACCCACCCATACCCACTCATGTATTTATCTAACCTATTTTTAAAACTACAAAATGTTTTAGCCTCAATAACTGTACTCGTGAGTTTGTTCCACTCATCCACAACTCTATTACCAAACCAGTGCTTTCCTATATCCTTCCTGAATCTGAATTTTTCCAACTTGAAACCATTGCTGCGAGTCCTGTCTTGGCTGGAAATTTTCAGCACACTATTTACATCCCCTCTATTTATTCCTGTTTTCCATATATACACCTCGATCATATCCCCCCTAATTCTACGCCTTTCGAGAGAGTGCAGATTCAGGGCCCTCAGTCTATCCTCATAGGGAAGATTTCTGATACATGGGATCATCTTTGTCATCCTCCTCTGTACGTTTTCCAGAGCATTTATATCCATTCTGTAATACGGTGACCAGAACTGAGCAGCATAGTCTAAATGAGGCCTAACCAAGGATATATAGAGTTGAAGAACAACCTGAGGACTTCTATTATTTATACTTCTAGATATGAAGCCAAGAATTCTGTTAGCTTTATTGCGAACACTAATGCACTGTTGTCTTGGTTTTAGGTTACTGCTAACCAGAACTCCTAAATCCTTTTCGCAATCGGTAGTATTAAGATCTACATTATTTAGTTTATATGTGGCATGGTTATTTAACTGTCCAACATGTAGAACTTTGCATCCTCCATACCCTCCCCCTCACCCACCATCTTCTATCCGCTCCTCGCAAATGGTAGTAGATTTGCCAGTATAATCGCCCGGTCAGGGCCTTTTCCAGGTGGTGGCCCGGTCTTGGCTCCCTTTCTCGGGAGTGTCTCAAACCAAATGTCTGCCATGGGAGGAGGTACAAGTATATCCTCGTCTTCTGGAACCAGCTGACCCCAGGCTAGCCCCCATTCCCCGCCCCCACGGGGCTTGCAGGGAGAAGCTAGGCACCTTGGCCTGCCACAAACCCCGCCCACACTGGGCTCGAAGGGTGTGGCAGCTGCCTAGCAGCAGATGATGTCAGGAGGTGCAAAGGCAGCAAGCACTACAGCAGAGGTAAACACTGGCGCTGACCAAACAAGGGCTGGTCACAGAAGCGTGTGGAGTGGTCCAGTAATGAGACGCTAATATGGTTGTTTCTGGTGTGTACAAAAAGAGTGAAAAACTTACCGACAGTGTTAAAATAAGACATACAATAGTATTTTATGTTGAAGACGTTTCGTCCACTAGAACAAGCACGAGTCGTCTTCACCATAAAGTGTGCAAGACAGGCCACTGGGGATGGAAATCTTCAACTCGAGATCTTTCATACGTCTCCGTGCGTCATCAGGGGCTATTCAGTGTTGCAAGAGTAGCAACAGGTGGAATAAGAGGAAATTTTCTCAGAATAAGGTAACATGGTGAAGTCAGCCATTTTCTAAGAGGAACTCGTTGGCGTCATCACGCTATCTTTGAGAAATCTTCCTCTCATTCCACCTGTTGCTACTTTTGCAACATTGCATAGCTATTGATGACGCACAGAGACGTGTGAAAGATCTTGAAGAGTTCCATTCCTCGTGCCTGTCTTGCATTGTTAAGATCGCCTGTCTGCGACTGTACTGCACCATAAAGTGAGAGAGAGAGAGAGTGTACTCACCTAATTGTGGTTGCAGGGGTCGAGACTCAGCTCCTGTGTGTGTGTGTGTGTGTGTGTGTGTGTGTGTGTGTGTGTGTGTGTGTGTGTGTGTGTGTGTGTGTGTGTCTTGACACTATGGTCCCATGTTTATATATGATAGGTCAGATGGTCACCTCGTGTGTGTCACAGGCTATTAATCTCCCACATACTACGTAATCACCTTCAATGTATATCTTTCCATTTCATACTCTTAAAAGCATGAGAATCGCGGAACACTGCAGAAGGCCTACTGGCCCATAACAGGCCTACTAGCCTGTTTTGCGCCATTAACTAATTTATCGTGTACAAGCCATCGATGACCAACTGCTGAGATTTAAAAAAAAAAAGATGCCTTATACAGCCTTAAATGAAGCGCTGGACCCACGTGGCTCATTAAGTGCAAACAGCAATGGAGGTTTGATTCTCCGGTCGCTAATCGTGGCCATATCTCTGAGCAATCAGGCTGTTGGTGATGACCTCAAGACATGCTATCAGAGGCAGGGGATGATGGTATATATTAAGCATAGCGTAGGTCAAGATGATAATATATACGGGTATAATAAGCGAGAATAATGGTTTATGCAAATTATTGTAAGCGTATGTTATTGTTACGCCCGGGTTATCCCAGGCGCGGTTATCACCATCACATAGGTTATCACGCGAGTTATCACCATACAGGTTATCATTACATAAGGTTATCGCCACCAGTAGACGAGCGTGTGAGAGTGTAGATGGTAGTGGGGGAAGAGTAGATGGTAGTGGGGGAAGAGTAGATGGTAGTGGGGGAGGGGGTAGGACTGGGGAGAGGGGTAGATCGGAGTGGGGAGAGGGTAGATGGGAGTGGGAAGAGGGTGGGGAGACATTAGCTGGGAGTGGGGAGAGGGTAGACAAAAGTTGGGAGAAAATAGATGGGAGTAGGGAGAGGGCAGATGGGAGTGGGGAAAGGGCAGATGGTAGTGGAGAGGGGGTAGATAAGAGTGGGGAGAGGGTAGAAGAGTAGGGAGACGGTAGATGGGAGTGGGGAGAGGGTAGACAGAAGTGAGGAGAGGATAGATTGGAGTGAGGTGAGGGTAGATCGGAGTGGTGAGAGGGTAGAAGAGCGGGTAGAGGGTAGATGGAGGTGGAGAGGGTAGATGGGAGTGGGGAGAGTTTATCGGAGTGGGGAGAAGGTAGACAGAAGTGGGGAGAAGGTAAATGGGAGCGGGCAGAGGGCAGATTGGAGTGGGGAGAGAGTAGAAGAGTAGGGAGAAGGTAGATGGGGGAGGGGAGGGTAGATAGGAGTGGAGAAAGTGGGGAAAGGGTAGATGGGAGTGGGTAGAAGGTAGATAGGAGTGAGGAGAGGGTAGATGGGTGTGGGGAGAAGATAGATGGATGGGGAGAGGGTAGGAGTGAGGGAAAGTAGATGGTAGTGGGGAGGATGTACACAGGAGTGGGTAGAGGGTAGATGGGAGTGTAGAGGGTAGATGGGAGTGTAGAAGGTAGATGGGAGTAGAGAGAGTTTAGATGGGAGTGGTGAGAGGGTAGATCGGAGTAGGGAAAGGGTAGAAGAGTGGGGAGACGGCAGATGAGTGGGGATAGGGTAGATAGGAGTGGGGGAAGGATAGATGAGAGTGGGAAGAGGGTAGATGAGAGTGGGAAGAGGGTAGATGGGAGTGGGAAGAGGGCAGACAGGAGTGGGGAAAGGTAGATGGGAGTGGGGAGAGGGTAGATGGGAGTGGGGAGAGGCTAGTGGGGAGGGGGTAGATAGGAGGGGAGAGGGTAGATAGGAGTGGAGAGAGGGTAGATGGGAGTGGGGAGAGGGTAGAAGAGTGGGGAGAAGGTAGATGGGAGTGGGGAGAGGGAAGATAGGAGTGGAGAAAAGATACATGAGAGTGGGGAGAGGGTAGAATAGTGGGAAGAGGGTAGATGGGAGTGGGGAGAGGGTAGGTTGTAGTGGGAAGGGGGTAGAAGAGTGGGGAGACGGTAGATGGGACTGAAAAGAGGGTAGATAGAAGTGGGGAGAGGATAGATGGGAATGGGGAGAGGGTACATCGGAGTGGCGAGAGAGTAGAAGAGTGGGTACAGGGTAGATAGAAGTGGAGAGGGTAAATGGGAGTGGGGAGAGGGTATAGCAGTGGGGAGAGGGTAGATAGGAATGGGGAGAAAGTAGATGGGAGTGAGAAGGTAGATGGGAGTGGGGAGAGGGTAGATGGGAGTGGGGAAAGTGCAGATGGTAGTGGGAAGGGGGTAGAAGGTAGATGGAAGTGGAGAGGGTAGATGGGAGTAGGAAGAGGGTAGATAGGAGTATGGAGAGGGTAGATGGGAGTGGAGAGAGGGTAGATGGGAGTGGGGAGAAAATAGATCGGAGTGGGGGAGAGGGTAGAAGAGTGGGGAGAGGGTTGATGGGAGGGGAGAGGGTAGATGGGAGAGGAGAGGGTAGACGGGTGTGGGTAGAGGGTAGATAGGAGTGGGGAAAGAGGAGATGGGAGTGGGAAGAAGTTAGATAAGAGTGGGTAGAGGGTAGATAGGAGTGGGGAGACGGTATAGGAGTGGGGAGAG
This sequence comes from Cherax quadricarinatus, assembly GCF_038502225.1. NCBI lineage: Eukaryota > Metazoa > Arthropoda > Malacostraca > Decapoda > Parastacidae > Cherax > Cherax quadricarinatus. Next base: position 10,213,217 of record NC_091302.1, on the reverse strand, counting down.
GGTAGACAGGCGTGAGGAGAGAGTGAAAGGGAGTGGGTAGAAGGTAGAGACAGAGTGCAACGTCAAGCAAAAAATCAATAGATGACAGGTTGCTGTGATAATACCTGGATACAGCGCCAATACATTCCCACCACTTGCTGTACTAGCTTCCTGCTTGTGATGATGACAGTGCTGTGATGTTGGTGGTGCTGTGTTGCTGGTGGTACTGTGTTGTTGGTCTTGCTATGATGTTGGAGATGCTGTGATGGTGATAGTGTTGTGATGTTGGTGGTGCTGTGATGCTGACAATGCTGTTATGCTGGTGGTGTTGTGATGTTGGTGGTGCTATGATGCTGACGGTTCTGTGATGCTGACGGTGATGTGACGTTGGAGGTGCTGTAATGGTGGTGTTGTGATGTTGGTGCTCCTATGATGTTGGTGCTGTGATGCTGGTGCTGCTGTAATGTTAGTGGTGCTGTGATGATGACTACTGCAATGCTGATGGTGCTATAATGTTGGCGGTGCTGTGTGTCGTGCATCCAGTACGCTGGTGGGTGTTCATGGAAGCTTCAGGTCATTTAACTCAACGACCAGGTGTTCACCACATATTCGATTCACACTATCCAGTGCTTCTCACACTTTCTGATGTGGTGGGCCGGCAATTTGTTTTCCAGTGTGCCTGAGCCAGGTGTAGGATCCCCAACTGAGGGATTTTAAAAAGAGATGAATGGGAAAAATATATATTTTTACTGAATATATTAAAACAAGACATTACATTCGATTAAATTTTTTTTTGTTTATTCAGTAAGTTTGTTGAAATAGATAACCCGCTTCTTATTTACAAGTTCATAAAGGTGTGGCTCGTTTGGGGGAGACTAACAAGTACAATGGAGATCAAACCTCCACACCGTTTCTGAACTTTCTTTAAATAATATTCATGGCTGAAAAAGTAATTTCACTGAGGTATGTCAAGGGTAACGGCAGAAGAATCTTTAGAGGAATTCTGGCAAACTCTGCTTTCACTTTCATTCAAAAGAAAGTGATCTTACAGCTTCGAAGCTCATCCTCAATCTGTCGTGAGCGGGCACCCCCGAAAATGTATCCTCCATAATGGCGGTCAAATCATGTCAATGTAAAAAAAAAAAAAAAAACGGATTTAGGATCCATCCATTTTTTTTCTGTGTATCTTCTGCCTGTAAACAGAGCTCAAAGCGCTCGGCTAAACTGATCAAGTGTTTGCTAATGAGATTTCGTGGAAATGTCACGTTTTCGTGAAGATGTCACGTTTTCATGGAAATATCACAGTTTTATGATGTCACATTTTCGTGGAAATGTCGCGGTTACCTGCAAGTCATGTTTTCGTGAAGTTGTCACGTCTTCCCGATATGACGTTTTCGTGGAGATGTGGCGACCACCGCCGCCTACATCGGTGATGGTCGCCACCTGGTTGTGAACTATATCAAGACAATCTCTTCAACTTTTTACTCCACCAAATATTTTTTTAAGTTACTTTAATAATGTAAAATAGAATTGACGATCGTGTGGCTGACTTATAGATTTTATGTGTTTCTTTAATATCACGTTAGATTGTTAAAACAATGCTGCTTTTTCAACATTTTTTATATTAAAACTTTGCCATATAAACCAGGGAACGGGTGGGACTTGAACCCATGACAATAATCTTATTTTTTAAGGGTTGGAGGGGTAAGGTAGCGGAAGGCTTCGGTCAGAAGACCAAAAGCTCCAGTGGCAGGTCATCATATGACTAAAACCCGCGTCAGGAAACAATTGTCCTGTTTCCTGACGAATCTTACCCAACCTAACCAGTACGCTAGCCACTGGGCCAATAAGCTCTAATAAGATTCATTCAACAAAGTATATTTCTATACACCATAGGGAGGTTAGCATAAGCCATCACTGTGACCACAAATGCAGGTTTTTTTACAAACGAATCCAACACCAGCGTGGCTGTGGCGTGCTCTATCTCAAGTCCCTTCAAAACCGCTATCATGTCTCACGAAATCGTAATAACACGATTGCAAACCAGTCACGGAACGTTCCGTGATTTGTTGGCAATAATAATATTACTATTTCGTGAGTCATATTAGTGAGCGAAAAGAAATATATAAAAAATAAAACTGAAAAATTATTTTTTTTACGGATGTCAAGTCAAAGAAATCAAGTATCCTGCTGAAAGGACGGCTAGCCAGAGCCATCTTGCGGTGAGTTAGTCACTCTAGAAGCGGTCTGGCTATAGGTGCCAATTCCTTCTGACGTTTCAGAGTGAAGTTGGAGTAATCAGTCCCTCAGCCTCGGTGGGTGTTTAGGTCCCAACTTCAATGTGTTTTACTCATCTAATAATAATAACATAATAATAATAATAAAATAATAATAATAATAATAATAATAATAATAATAATAATAATAATAATAATAATAATAATAACCAAAAAATTAATAATAATAATAATAATAACAATCCATACCACGGGTGGGGTTAGAACCCGCGATCAGTGTCTCAAAACTCCAGACCGACGCGTTAGCCACTGGACCAGCTAGCCACATAAGATTCATCCAACTAGGTATATTTATACACCATAGGAAGGTTAGCATAGGCACCACTGTGACCACAAATACATTAGTGGTCACAAAAAAATAGGTAAGAGATATACATGAATAAGAAGAGTTGGACCTACCTAACATAGTTAGTTTATTAAGGTTACTTAATAAATACCTGAGTGAGGAGGACCCACCTAGTATGACCCAATAGACGAGTAAGACATATGTGCAACATACGGGTATCTTTATTTCCCAGACGTTTCGCCTACACAGTAGGCTTCTACCTATGTGTTGCACATGTATCTTACTCATTTACTTGTCAGTATTGCCTACCATTGTTATAACACAAACTTTGGCTTATGAAATAACTCCACGCGAGGTATATACGACATTCGCAGCTCTCTTCGCGGGGTGTATAGGACATTTACATCTCTCTACTCGAGGCTTACAGCTCTTCTAATGTCACGAGTACATATGACATTTATAGCTCTTCTAACTCCGCGCGACGTATATGCGACATTTACAGCTCTTAACTCCTCATGAGGTATGTTATGACACAGCTCACGAGGTATATATGACATTTACAGCTCTTTTAACTGCACACGAGGTATGTATGATATTCACAGCTCACCAGGTATATACCAGATTTACAGCTCTTCTGACTGCACATGAGGTATATATGATATGCACAGCTCTTCTGCTGGCTGGAGTACCTTCATCTTCTCTCTCCAGCTTCACATGGTCGCAGATATACCCTTCAAGATAAATTCCTTGACGATGGTGAATGATCAAAGGAACTGCAGATTCCTCGAATCAAACCTCGCTGACTCTTACTTTCTCAGAAGCTGTAACAGCCCCTACATTTTTAGAGCTTTCCCATGAATGTACCAACAACAGCAACAACAACAACAACAACAACAACAACATAATAATAATAATAATAATAATAATAATAATAATAATAATAATAATAATAATAATAATAATAATTTGAGAAATCAGTCTTAGCTTCAATATAAAACAAATAAAGGAAAAAAAAGGAGGGATGAAATTATTAACCAGGAAAGGAGAGGAGAAAGGCAGAAAAGTAAGAGTGAAAATCAATAAGGGAGAGAAGGACGAAAGGGAGGAAGGAAGGTATGAAGGAAGGAAGCAGGAAGGTTAACATCAGCCTTTTCCACATAAATGGAGTATACCACATCTCCTCTTATTCATACTATAATCCACACTCTTATCCACACATTTATCCATATTCTTATCCATTCTCGAAATAACATGAATTCATCTGAATACTCAAATTACTAACGATATTATACTAAGACAGCGAGATATCTTAATACATACACTGTGGTATCTTAATACATACACTGTGGCATCTTAATACATACATTGTGGCATCTTAATACATACACTGTGGCATCTTAATACATACACTTTGGCATCTTAATACATACACTGTGGCATCTTAATACATACACTGTGGCATCTTAATACATACACTGTGGCATCTTAATACATACACTGCGGCATCTTAATACATACACTGTGGCATCTTAATACATACACTGTGGCATCTTAATACATACAATGTGGCATCTTAATACATACAATATGGCATCTTAATACATACACTGCGGCATCTTAATACATACACTGTGGCATCTTAATACATACAATGTGGCATCTTAATACATACAATATGGCATCTTAATACATACACTGTGGCATCTTAATACATACACTGTGGCATCTTAATACATACACTGTGGCAGCTTAATACATACACTGTGGCATCTTAATACATACAATGTGGCATCTTAATACATATAATGTGGCATCATAATACATACACTGAGACATATTAATACATACACTGAGACATATTAATACATACACTGAGACATATTAATACATACACTGAGACATATTAATACATACACAGAGACATATTAATACATACACTGAGACATATTAATACATACACTGAGACATATTAATACATACACTAAGACATATTAATACATACATTGAGACACATTAATACATACACTGAGACATTAATACATTCACTGAAACATATTAATACATAAACTCGCACGCTAAGAAGACCAAGTGTCCATCGACAAGTGCCTACGATAACTGGTAACCAACTAGCACGCAGCAGTGTACTCTACGAAGCAGAGTACAGTGTAATTTTTGGTATCACAGCGAGGCCTCTTTTATATGATAATACTGAACACGAATTTTTGTGACACATTAGTTGGTACGTAAATATACGAGAATGACTAGGCATGGCATTTCGTGCATAATATAACGAGTATGATAAGTTGAAATATGATAAGTATAAGAGGTATTTTTTTATGTAATGTAGCATACTGTGTATGATCTAAACAGAAGCAAAAGCTGGGTTTTAATTTCACCCCACTTCCCTTCCTTCCCTCCCTCCATCCTACCCTCCCTCCTTTCCTTCCCTCTCTCCCTCCTTCCTTCCCTCTCTTCGTCATATCCCTGGCTTACATCCTTCTACGACCCACACACCCTTCCTCCCTTTCTACCTACAAACGCCCTCGCTAATTCACTTCCTTCCAACTCCCTGCCTCTGCATAAAGCCTCCTCCTTTTCTTCTTCCTTCTCACCATTTTCTTCTTCCCATTCGTCCTTTTCTTCCTCCTGCTCCTTCCTTTCTTCCTGCGCCTCCTTTTCTTCTTCCTTCTCACCATTTTCTTCTTCCCATTCGTCCTTTTCTTCCTCCTGCTCCTTCCTTTCTTCCTGCGCCTCCTTTTCTTCTTCCTTCTCTTCTTCTTATCCTTCCTGCTCCTCCTTTTTCCACTTCTTTCTCATTTTCTTCTTCCTGCTCCTCCTCCTCCAAACAATGTCAACAAGTTATGAAGAAAATGAGAGTCTTGCGTAAATTAAAGCGTGAGGAATGAGGGGAAATTTGGGGAATAGGAGAGGGAAGGGAAGGCAAGGAACTATGGGAGGGTAGGAAGGAAAGGAAGGGAGGAGAAGAATAAGTGGAGAGAAGAAAAAATGAAAGAGGTTACATAACAGCCTAAGTAGAAAAAACAAAAAAACAAAAAAATGAAAGTGAGGGGGGAGAGAAGGGAAAAGGGGAGGGATGAAAAAAAGGAAAGGATAAAAAAAAGAGGGAGAAAGATACTAAAGAAAGGAGATAGTTGGGAGAAAAGAGAGGATGTTAGGATAAGAGAAAGAAAATGTTTGGATAAAAATATGTTGATGCGATGCTGAGAAAGTGATGAGAGATATGAAGATAACTGTTTGATGTGTGTGTGTGTGTGTGTGTGTGTGTGTGTGTGTGTGTGTGTGTGTGTGTGTGTGTGTGTGTGTGTGTGTGTGTGTGAGTGAGTGTGTGTGTGTGTGTGTGTGTGTGTGTGTGTGTGTGTGCTCACCTAGTTGTACTCACCTAGTTGAGGTTGCGGGGGTCGAGTCCGAGCTCCTGGCCCCGCCTCTTCACTGATCGCTACTAGGTCACTCTCCCTGAACCGTGAGCTTTATCATACCTCTGCTTAAAGCTATGTATGGATCCTGCCTCCACTACATCGCTTCCCAAACTATTCCACTTACTGACTACTCTGTGGCTGAAGAAATACTTCCTAACATCCCTGTGATTCATCTGTGTCTTCAACTTCCAACTGTGTCCAATCTCTGGAACATCCTGTCTTTGTCCACCTTGTCAATTCCTCTCAGTATTTTGTATGTCATTATCATGTCCCCCCTATCTCTCCTGTCCTCCAGTGTCGTCAGGTTGATTTCCCTTAACCTCTCCTCGTAGGACATACCTCTTAGCTCTGGGACTAGTCTTGTTGCAAACCTTTGCACTTTCTCTAGTTTCTTTACGTGCTTGGCTAGGTGTGGGTTCCAAACTGGTGCCGCATACTCCAATATGGGCCTAACGTACACGGTGTACAGGGTCCTGAACGATTCCTTATTAAGATGTCGGAATGCTGTTCTGAGGTTTGCTAGGCGCCCATATGCTGCAGCAGTTATTTGATTGATGTGCGCTTCAGGAGATGTGCCTGGTGTTATACTCACCCCAAGATCTTTTTCCTTGAGTGAGGTTTGTAGTCTCTGGCCCCCTAGACTGTACTCCGTCTGCGGTCTTCTTTGCCCTTCCCCAATCTTCATGACTTTGCACTTGGTGGGATTGAACTCCAGGAGTCAATTGCTGGACCAGGTCTGCAGCCTGTCCAGATCCCTTTGTAGTTCTGCCTGGTCTTCGATCGAGTGAATTCTTCTCATCAACTTCACGTCATCTGCAAACAGGGACACCTCAGAGTCTATTCCTTCCGTCATGTCGTTCACAAATACCAGAAACAGCACTGGTCCTAGGACTGACCCCTGCGGGACCCCGCTGGTCACAGGTGCCCACTCTGACACCTCGCCACGTACCATGACTCGCTGCTGTCTTCCTGACAAGTATTCCCTGATCCATTGTAGTGCCTTCCCTGTGTGTGTGTGTGTGTGTGTGTGTGTGTGTGTGTGTGTGTGTATGTGTGTGTGTGTGTGTGTGTGTGTGTGTGTGTGTGTGTGTGTGTGTATGTGTGTGTGTGTGTGTGTGTGTGTGTGTGTGTGTGTGAGAGAGAGAGAGAGAGAGAGAGAGAGAGAGAGAGAGAGAGAGAGAGAGAGAGAGAGAGAGAGAGAGAGAGAGAGAGAGAGAGAGAGAGAGAGAGAGAGAGAGAGAGAGAGAGAGAGAAAGAGAGAGAAATGTAGGTAACAGCTCTTAGTGTAAATAAAGTTAGGAACCCTAAACCTAACCTTGTAAGACACTGTAAAAAGAGAGAGAGAGAAAAAAAAAATAGAGACATGTTGAGGAA
>NC_091302.1:10160844-10203344 GCF_038502225.1 Cherax quadricarinatus | reverse complement strand
CTTCCTCGTACCAAACCTAACTGCTTCCCATTTTCAAGAATATAATTTTATATATATTATGATATTCATGGGGAAACAGGTGTGTATGAAGCAAGTAATGCTTACATTTACTTCCATTACCAGCATCACCTCTACCACTGATTCTCTACATCCTTCTTTCTTCCTCCCTATTTCCCGTCCCTGCACCCCTCCCTCTCCTACATATACTTGCTCCCTCGTAAATGCTCGAAGTCGGCTCGAGAAGTCACCGTAAGCTTCTTTTTCTTATGTGCGGGTTATCTGTGTATCTATCCTGACTCTCCTTTATCTTCCTCATAAAAACAGGGTGGCAACACACTATGCAATAATGGTAAATGAAAAAAAAAATGCTTTCTATTTACGTATCTTAAAGTATTCCCCCACCACATTCTTCACTTACATTCACTTTCTCTGTAACCCTCACACTTCATCCACTCAACTGCTCCTCCTTCTCTATTCTCTGCCTAGTTGAACAGGACACATGTGATGCATGTATGGCATATAATACCGACAAGATGAAGAATTAGACACATGTGCAACATCTGTGTATCTTTATTTGTAGACGTTTCGCCATCCAGTTGCCTTATTAATACATATTGAGGGACATAATACGAAGACAGTAGAACTATATACAAAAGATGACGTAGTCTGTCCCTTAGCCTTGTAAGGAGTCGGTGGTGGTCTTCACCAACTCCAAGGTTGAGGGACTGATTACCTCATCTTTTGTATGTAGTTCTACTGTCTTCCCATTATGTCCTTGAATATGCATTAATAAAGCCATTGGATGGCGAAACGTTTACAATAAAAATACGCAAATGTTACGCATGTGTCTAATTCTTCAAGACACATGTGCAACACTAAGGTATCTGTATACTTATGAAACGGAACGGGTGGAGTTTGAACCCATGGCGAGTGAGACGTTAAGACTCACCCGTCATGGAATGAAACCCCACCCGATCCGTGGTTTGGAGTTGTGTTATTACGATTTCGTGAGTGATGATGCCCAAGTGTTGATGAGTTTCTAGAGTCTTTCTACTCCCGAAGCCGGGCCATGGGCCAGGCTCATCTGTTACTAGCCTGGTCTACCAGGCTGTTGCTGCTGGAGGCCCGCTGCCCCACATATCCATCAAAACCTGGTTGATCTTGTTCATCAATTTGGTACTGCCTACCACTTATTATGAAGGTTCTCTGTCTTACTCACGCTAAATTACATCCACTTGTCATTCTCCGTTCCATTTCTGGGTACGATGTGTACCTTCAGAATGTTTCTATTCATCCCCTGTTTTCTCCCTCTCCGTCCTTTCTGTTCCACGCCGTTATTCCTCCATCTAGCCGCTCAGCCCCTACTCCTGCTTGTCAGGTTGTCGGCCACCTGGAGAGACGCACACAACACAATTCAAGCCAAGTGGGTCATTAAGTAAGTTAGTAGTTGGGCGGTATCAGGGGGTCCCGCCTTCCCCACACATGTGCTCTCTAAATTGGCACGTGTGTGTGTGTGTGTGTGTGTGTGTGTGTGTGTGTGTGTGTGTGTGTGTGTGTGTGTGTGTGTGTGTGTGTGTGTGTGTGTGTGTGTGTGTGTGTGTGTGAGAGAGAGAGAGAGAGAGAGAGAGAGAGTGAGAGAGAGAGAGAGAGAGAGAGAGAGAGAGAGAGAGAGAGAGAGAGAGAGAGAGAGAGAGAGAGAGAGAGAGAGGAGAGAGAGAGAGAGTGAAAGAGGGAGAGTGAGAGAGAGCTCGCGCGAGAGAAACACGCACGAAATGGTTAGGAAGTGGAATGACCTAGACATCGAAGTGGTAGCAGAGGAGAGTGAACTTAGTAACGACTAGTGGAGAGGCGGGAGGCAAGGAGCCAAGATTCGACCCTTGCAACCACAATTAGATGAGAACAAACACACACACGCACACAAACAAACACACACACACACACACACACACACACACACACACACACACACACACACGCGCAGATGATGTGAAGATAATGAGGAGAATTAAATCATATGAGGATCAGGCAGGACTTCAAAGAAACCTGGACAGGCTGGACACGTGGTCCAGCAACTGGCTTCTTGAATTCAACCCTGCCAAATGCAAAGTCATGAAGATCGGAGAAAGGCAAAGAAGATCGCAGACAGTATAGGTTAGGTGGCCAAAGACTGCAAACCTCGCTCAAGGAGAAAGATCTTCGGGTGACCATAACACCGAGCATGTCTCCGGAGGCACACATCAACCAGATAACTGCTGCAGTATAGAGGCGCCTGGCAAACCTGAGAATAGCGTTCCGATACCTAAGTAAGGAATCGTTCAAGACACTGTACACTGTGTACATCAGGCCCATACTGGAGTATGCAGCACCAGTCTGGAACCCACACCTGGTCAAGCACGTCAAGAAATAAGAGAAAGCGCAAAGGTTTGCAACAAGGCTAGTTTCGGAGCTCAGGGGTATGTTCTATGAAGAAAGGTTGAGGGAAATCGGACTGACGACACTGGAGGACAGGAGGGTCAGGGGAGACATGATAACGACATACAAAATACTGCGTGGAATAGATAAGGTGGACAGAGACAGGTTGTTCTAGAGAGGGGACACAGAAACAAGGGGTCACAATTGGAAGCTGAAGACTCAGACGAGTCAGAGGGATGTTAGGAAGTATTTCTTCAGTCATAGAGTCGTCAAGAAGTGGAATAGCCTAGCAAGTGATGTAGTGGAGGCAGGAACCATACATAGCTTTAAGACGAGGTATGGCAAAGCTCAGGAAGCAGAGAGAGAGAGAGAGAGGACCTAGTAGCAATCAGTGAAGAGGCGGGGCCAGGAGCTGAGTCTCGACCCCTGCAACCAAAATTAGTTGAGTACAATTAGGTGAGTACACACACACACACTCGGCCGCGCAACTTATTTGGTATCAATCTTCCTTTTTCTCTGGGAACACTATCATTACTGTGTCTAGTTGTCTGGGGACACTATCATTACTGTGTCTAGTTGTCTGGGGACACTATCATTACTGTGTCTAGTTGTCTGGGGACACTATCATTACTGTGTCTAGTTGTCTGGGGACACTATCATTACTGTGTCTAGTTGTCTGGGGACACTATCATTACTGTGTCTAGTTGTCTGGGGACACTATCATTACTGTGTCTAGTTGTCTGGGGACACTATCACTACTGTGGTTGTCTGGGGACACAAAATGATCTCTGCTGTAATTTCCTATGCGTCCTTTTGTGCAAAAACAAAGAAGAAATAAGTGTTAAAAATGAGGTACACTTAAGTGGATTGATCTTTGATTCTCTCACAACCTTAATTTCACATTCTCTTTTGACTGAATGATCCTTTCCTCTTGAATTATCTCGCAAATGTCTGTTTTGTTTTTTCCCAATAGATATTTTAGGAATATATGCAGCTTCAGCGGCTTGTACAACTCATTAGAAAAAGTCATGTGGGAAGCCATCACCTATCTGACCTCCCTCTTGACAGGCAATAGTCAGATTACTCTAGTCTCCACTACTAAGGTAATCCCTTAGGCCCATATAATTTGTAGCAAGATAATTAGGAAACGTTTCGCCACACAGTGGCTTCATCAGTCCTATACAAAGAAGAATGGCGAAGATCAGAAGAAGTTTGAGGTAATTAGTCCCTCAACCACAGTCCATCAGTACTGAAAAGACCGATCAGCTTGTCGGTTCTCTGAACCATTTATCTACATCGGACGCCGTAATATAAGAGTAAATTACCTCGTTTAACCCCAAAAAGGTCAGAATAAAGTGACTTATTTCCACTGGGGCCCTTTTAATATCATATTATATACCAATGATGATATGACACAGTTGGAACGTTCACCCTGACCTATACTATCCTTGACGTCATAAAAGCATAGATCCAATTCATTAACCTCCTGCTTTCTTTTAGACTTAATTTGATCAAGATTTATTTTCACGGTGAATATTTATGTGGCAAACTTTGTTTGTCAGTCCGTCCCTTTAAACGATGACGTCCGAGCAAGTACCTGTTATGACGTCACTGATGTACGGAAGACAGAGAGAAAATTATATTTGTTTGTTAGTGTAGTCCACAGGACGCGAGGCTTCATTCACGTGCTGCTTCAAAGCTTCATTCAGGTGCTGCTTCAAAGCTTCATACAGGTGCTGCTTCAAGGCTTCATTTATTTGCTACTTCATTTTGTTGCCGCATCACGGCTTTATTCGGGTGCTGCTTCATTAAGGTTCTACTTCAGGTGCTGCTTCTGTGGGAAAATCAACCCTATGCTATTTTCCCGCGAAATTCAGACATGGGAGAGAGAGAGAAAGAGTCGGGGATAGTAACACGATACTCATGTCTATATTCAGCTTAACCATAGTTCTTCTATCCACTCTTAAACTGTAAGTCTAATTTAATGATGAAGCTTCTACAGGCTCATGTATCATACCACGTCGTGTAAGTATTTAAGCTAAGTTAGAGTTTGCCATAGAGTAATTTACTTTAGTATCTACGATTACGTTTATCCCAGCCTACACAAATTGATGACAATGACCAGGGCATTTCGTCTACCCACCCAGTCACAAAAAAAACACAGTGTACGAGGTGGGTGCAGGCGACCGTACCTCGCCTAATCACCCCGGTCTACTCCCCTTATATAACAGCTTATCTAACAAGATAGCGACTTACCCTACACTAAGCTAGTACAGTGAAGAACACTACCACTATCTAATTACATTACAACGTGAATGAGACTAGTCTCAGCTGTCATATTACGTAACGACTCGGCAACTTCTAGGCAAAGCCAGTGTTGATCAGTGACTCATACACGTATCTCGTGGTGTTCGTAATTGGTATTAATGTACAGATCGCCATAACTAACGACGGTAAGTGCTTGTCAACAGTACTACTGAATGCGTATTTATATGCACATTACTGGCACTGGCTACAAATGAAGGGTCTTCCACTGCCCATCAGTTCAAAAGGGATAATACACCTCCACCCGGCTTGCACTATCCTGTATGGAATCAGAGATAAGCAATTCAGTTATCTGGAAATGGGATGGCAGGTTTCTTGGACTGGATTCAACTAATGACTTGATTGGATAACTAATTGATGAGTCATACATGCACATACACCCTATATTCTACACAGCTTCACGGCTTTATTCAGGTGCTGCTTCGGGGCTTCATTCAAGTGCTGCTTCACGGTTTTATTCACATTCAGCTTCATTTAGGTGCTACTTCACAGCTTCATTCAGGTGCTACTTCACAGCTTCATTCAGGTGATACTTCACAGCTTCATTCAGGTGCTACTTCACAGCTTCATTCAGGTGCTACTTCACAGCTTCATTCAGGTGCTACTTCACAGCTTCATTCAGGTGCTACTTCACAGCTTCATTCAGGTGCTACTTCACAGCTTCATTCAGGCGCTACTTCACAGCTTCATTCAGGCGCTACTTCACAGCTTCATTCAGGCGCTACTTCACAGCTTCATTTAGGTGCTGCTTCACAGCTTCATTCAGGTGCTACTTCACAGCTTCATTCAGGCGCTACTTCACAGCTTCATTCAGGCGCTACTTCACAGCTTCATTTAGGTGCTGCTTCACAGCTTCATTCAGGCGCTACTTCACAGCTTCATTTAGGTGCTGCTTCACAGCTTCATTCAGGCGCTACTTCACAGCTTCATTCAGGCGCTACTTCACAGCTTCATTCAGGTGCTACTTCACAGCTTCATTCAGGCGCTACTTCACAGCTTCATTCAGGTGCTACTTCACAGCTTCATTCAGGTGCTACTTCACAGCTTCATTCAGGTGCTACTTCACAGCTTCATTTAGGTGCTGCTTCACAGCTTCATTCAGGCGCTACTTCACAGCTTCATTCAGGCGCTACTTCACAGCTTCATTTAGGTGCTGCTTCACAGCTTCATTCAGGCGCTACTTCACAGCTTCATTTAGGTGCTGCTTCACAGCTTCATTCAGGCGCTACTTCACAGCTTCATTCAGGCGCTACTTCACAGCTTCATTCAGGTGCTACTTCACAGCTTCATTCAGGTGCTACTTCACAGCTTCATTCAGGCGCTACTTCACAGCTTCATTTAGGTGCTACTTCACAGCTTCATTTAGGTGCTGCTTCACAGCTTCATTCAGGTGCTACTTCACAGCTTCATTCAGGCGCTACTTCACAGCTTCATTCAGGTGCTACTTCACAGCTTCATTCAGGTGCTACTTCACAGCTTCATTCAGGCGCTACTTCACAGCTTCATTCAGGCGCTACTTCACAGCTTCATTTAGGTGCTACTTCACAGCTTCATTTAGGTGCTACTTCACAGCTTCACTCAGGAAAAGACGAAGACTCACATAGCATCTCAAGGGTGTTAGACTGAAACACGGAAGGAAGCACTAACTAGGGAGGTAGAAAATATTGAAATTAAGTTAAATGAATCTTACAGGATCAGGAAAGACAGGGACCGAAAACCATATATGAAACTGATAGAAATTCAAAATATTTCTTTTTAAATGCCAAAAAAGGCAAAATCCACATCCAGTATCAGCACTTGCTTAAACAAGATGGGACTTACACTGATGATAGCAAATATATGAGTGAGATACTCAAGTGTCTATGTAACTCTGTGTTTAGTGAGCCGTTAATCAAACTGAAGATTGACAATCCGAATGAATATTTTTTTTATGAACGAGACCCCAAAGTCATGTTTACATCTCAAAATTTCTGACATAACCTTAACTCCACTGGACTTTGATAACAACCACTGACAATATACCCATGCACTCTGTCCTAGGCCCAGACTCGTGAAACTCAGTGTTCATCAAGAACTGCAAGAAACGACTATCGCGTGCCTTTGGTATGTTATGGAGAGGGAGCCTGAACATGGGTGGTCAACCCACAGTCGGTAAAAACAACGAATTTAACCCCACTCCATAAACGTGGCAGTAAAACAATAACAAAGAATTATAGAACGATAGCTCTATCATCTCTGAAAAGATTCTAAGAAGCAATATCGCCAACCGCTTGGATTCCCAGCCACTGCACAACCCAGGGTAGCATGGGTACAGAGCAGGTCGCTCGTGCCTCTCACAACTACTTGGATGCACTGGAGAGCAAACTGAATGCGGATGTAGTATATACAGACTTTGCAAAAGCCTTTGATAAGTACCATCATAGTGTAATAGTGACCGAAATGCGTACTAGGAGAATAACTGGAAAAGTGGGCAAATGGATCTTGAACTTTCTACCCAAGAGAACACAAAGAATAATAGTACAAAAAGTTAACTGAGAGGCTGCCACAGTGAAAGGCTCTGTTCCACAAGGTACAGTACTCGCCCCCATTCCTTTCCTCATCCTCATATCCGACATAGACGAAGATGTAAACCATAGTACTGTCTTCCATTGAAGATTATACTAAAATTTGCATAGAGAACACTGTAAATCTTCAAGCAGATATAAACCAAATTTTCTAATGGGCCACAGAAAACAATATGATAAAGTATATATATATATATATATATATATATATATATATATATATATATATATATATATATATATATATATATATATATATATATATATATATATATATATATATAGTAACAAGCAATACTTCACTGTAACAAGCAACACTTCACTGTAAGAAGCACTACTGATCGTTGGATTACAAGCCAAGGTCGCCAGCTCTGCCTAAGAAGCACGACACACACTACGTATACACTCGCGACTCACGGTGTTGTGATGGCAATACAACCTGTGTTTACAATATACATTCGTGATATATGGTGCTGTGATGGTTATACAGACTTTGTATATAATGTGTATACTTACACATTTGTGACACATGTTACTGTGATGAGCATAAAATAAAATAGCCTTTTTTTTCCCCAATGTCATTTTCTCAATGTAATACAGAGAACAGGAGGAAAAAAAGTCAGGTGAGTTAGGCAGGATCAGATCCATTAATGTCAGCTGCTTGCGCTATCGTCACCGGCTCCTGTAGTGTATGGTGGAACTAAATCAACTTGGTGAGCACTCTGGAGACGCTAAAAAAAAGTTTTGGGTTACTGCTCCGGAAACCACGATCAAAGCAGCTCAGTGAAGCTACGTTTGTGCAAATCGGTCTCTTCCTCGACCAAGTTGACATCTTTCCTACTTATCAAGCGCCCTTGTGAACTTATGTGCATTACGAAAACATTATTCAGATTCATTACTGCATATGTATTCGTGTTAGCCAAGGCGCTGATTCAACAAAATTTTTACAAAAACGTTCTTGAGTCACAAAATGTGTGTAACCACTGTCTCCTCGTCAACCATCAGACTAGAAGTTTCAAGACACCCAGGAGCTTCAACTAGAGCCTAGGTGAACACAAATACATTTGCAGTAAGAACATAAGAATAGAGGAACCCTGCAGCAGGCCTACTGGCCCAAACTAGGCAGTATGACTGACTAATGGCTGTGTAATGCCTGAAATGCTTTGCATAACAAGGGGTTTTCTATATTGCATGTTAAACTTGTCAATTAATCCTATGTCAATTATATATTGTACTTTGCAGAAATAAACATGTCATAATACACAGGAAATAACAGGGACATTTTATGACTTTAAAAGATTGCAAGTAGGTCATGAAGGAGATCAATTGGAAATCTCCAACCTATGAGTATTTGTTAATCTGTGGCCCAACTCTTGGGCATGACCTACTTCCACCAGTGGGTCCTGCCAGCTTGTAACGATGATTTCAACTCGTCTGAGTCTAGTATGTAAGAGTTCATCTCCCTGCCTGTACTTCAGATTCATCGACTAAGGAACTGAACACCGGCCTCTAGGCTGAGAAACTGATTACCCCATCTTTTACCGTCCTCTGTATGTGCCTTCATATATCATTTCTGCATAGTACTGAAAAGGTCACTGGTTGACGAAACATCTTCATGTAAAGATAGCCAGGAGTTGCACATGTGTCTAATTCCTCATAAGGAGGTCAATCTGCCGGAACGTAAGCTGCCTTGATCGTGGTCCCCGACACAATAACCTAAAACTCACATAGTTTTAGTATCTCAGGATTACTCGACAAGCTGATTCTGTCCCACCACAAATTACAAGAGCAAGTGACACATGCATAAGCACCGCGCATTACCGGATCTTAGCCTACCTAGCTCACATAATTTCCCCTATATATTCCGTTTCTCTGTTCTCGGTATTAGATTGTTAGTTCTCTGTGGGCAAATTATCTCTTTGTTAAGTATCTAAAGTTTTGCATTTCTGTGTTCATTCCACAGTTTATCGATACTGTTGAAGAACTGAGACACTTATGCAACACATGGGAATCTTTGTTGAAGTAACGTTTCGCCACACAGTGGCTTCATCAGTCCAATACAAAGTAGAAATGGGTAAGGAGAGGAGAAGTTTGAGGTAATCAGTCCCTTAACCTGGAATCGATGTGTTCAGTCCATCAGTCTTGTAGGAAGTGATGGACTGAACACATCGATCCCAGGTTGAGGGACTGATTACCTCAAACTTCTCCTCTCCTTACCCATTTCTACTTTGTATTGGACTGATGAAGCCACTGTGTGGCGAACCGTTTCTTCAATAAAGATTCTCATGTGTTGCATAAGTGTCTCAATTCTTCAACTTGTCGGTTTTCAAAACCATTCGTCACATCGATACTGTTATACCTGTACTGGTACCAACTGCGATACAGCTTCTGTATGCAATGTATACATTCGTAAAATAGGGTATTATGGCCATAGAGCCTGTGTATATACTATATATCCGTGACACATGGTATGATGATGGCCATATACTGTGTATACACAATGTATACACTTATGACACTGTATGAAGATGGCCATGCAGCTTGTATATACACTATGCATGTATTCATGACACACGGTTATACACAATGTATAAACCTGATATATGGTATTAAAATAATCGCACATTATGTGTATACACTACAGTGTCAAGATTTCAATGACGTCTTAGGAGTGCATAAACTATACAGTTACGCCCCTGACTCAGATTGTAATTACCAATAATTACAAAAGCTGGCGACTAATTTTTCCCAATAAGCAGATTACTTTTCCACAACGATCAACATAACCTCGTTGAGAAGCTTGATGAGATGAGCATATTTCATTACTTTCCTAAGTTGCAAAACAAAAGCTACACATTCAGAAATCTTGATATTACATTCTATAAATTTTATGAATTCGCTTTAATTCAGGTAATACATTATACATCACTAGTATTAATTAGTGTATAACTGGAAAAAAAATATTAGCTATTGTGCATTTTTTAAGCACCTTTTCAGAATTCTTTAAAATTAATCATTATAAATCTCAAACAAAGTAACCGTACTTTTCAAACATCAAAATGACCGATGAATTCGCTTCTGTCACACTAAAACAATGTCCATTGTCAAGAGGCACTCGTTGTTTAGATATCATGAAAAAGATGTGTGCCAATTAAATTTAAAGAGCATGTGTCAGGGCTTAACAAAGGCTCCAGACAGATAACCATCAGAGGGCGTTGTCAGCCCAGATAATGGCTCTTAGCGTCTCTCACGTTATGGCTGAAATTTAAGCGTTTGTGAGAATAACGATCTATTAAAGGTGGAAGTTTCTTCTAAGGTTTAAAGTTCGGGTATAAGATTTATGGCATTTGTTTAATTTTTTTTTTTAGATTAGCAGAGAGGTTCTCCAAATCTCCCTGTCCCCTCTACCACAAAGGCAAAATATAAACTCGTGAGCCTCAAGAGGAGGGGACGAAGCTGTAAGAGGAGGGAGAGCAAAGAGGCGAAAAAAATACAGACAGAAGTATCTGTAAACATGAGACCTACCTGAGTAGATTCCTCATTTTTTTTTGTTTATTTTGTAAATGTTCTCAGAAAAATTGCCGATACAATAATTTACAAGAAAGTCCCTTCGATGTTTCAGTGTCTCAACTGTCCGGTATGGAACCCAGACACTAAGATTTGCAACTATGTAAAATCAACTGAAGTTTCATTTATTTCAGCTAAACATGATCTCAATCAAACCAGAGATAAAGGAAATGTCAAACAAAAATAATAAAATGAATACCTGATAAACATTAAATTCGACAAAACTGAACTTCAAGTCAGAAAAATATATGACAATAATAATAAACCAACCTAACGTCATAAGAGACTGAACTAGTTCTCCAACTTTACTTATAAGGAATATTTACGATATGATGACCAACTAGCCTTTATTAAAAGCTACACCTCAAACCTTAATTGTAACACCGAAATCCTCTATCCAGGCAGCGTGAGGCGTTTGGTTGGGTTTACATCACCTAGCCTGGCAGATTTTGATGGAGTATTTGTGTTGTTGAGTATTCACAGTTACGACTGCGTGGGTCAAGTCTTAGTCCCTCATCTCTCAGCCTACAATTGACAGTTGTAGTGTCTGGGGCCTGTGATAACTCGCATTTACTTTTGAAACTGTATATAGTGTGTACTCCCACTATGTCATTTCCCGTTCCTTCCATTGTTTTAACAAAATAATGACGTTCCTATTATTTCTGTGAGTCATCTAAGTATTATCTTCCAACTCCTTAAGCCCAAATGTCACTTTTAAACAAATGTTGTATACTTTCATCCATCCTATAAATGTCTCTGATTATCATGAATGTTGTGATCATGTCTGCCCTACTCTGGTCCCTACTCTCTCGAGCTTCTGTACATGTGTGACCAGGTGTTGCATCCACGTTTGTGCAGCATACTAGTAGTACAGTGTTCACAAAAGACATTATTTTGAACTTTGAACTAATTTGGGTTTTATGTGCAAAAAGCGAGTTTTACTAGGCTTGCTGCTTTTTTTTCCTTTCTGTAGCGCATCCCTGCGCTAACCTGATGAGACTTCCTCTCATTACAACAAAATCATCCATATGTGCTTCTGGGAGGTCGCTGATATATATCAGGAACAGAATGGATCTCGATACTGAACACTGGGGGACCCCTCTAATCACTCTTGCCCAATTTGATACTGCCTTCCTGAACATTAATGTCGTCTCTTCTTCGAATATTGAGTTACTACACCACCTCTTCTTTTACCTGTACCTGTCCCACTAGTTTAAGAATATATCTCTGGTGAGGTACCACATCGTGTTCATGATTGCAATATAGGAATAACGGATAAACCCATCTCTATTCTTTCTTGATATCCGTGATTCTCACGTGAAACTGTCAGTAGATTCGTCAGGCAAGATTTTGTTTCCCTAAAATCAAGTAAATTTTCCTTACGGAGTACCTGCATATTAGTATTATTATAATCACGGAGGAGCGCTAAACCCGTAGGATTATACAGCGCATCTGGGGAAGGGGGAGGATGGAAGGCATTCAGGCTCAATTAGGGAACCGGAGCACAGATCCAATTTCCTAGATCAAGAGCCCCTCACCAGCATCAAGGAACCTCCCTTGAGGGGACAAGTACCTGCACAATTCCAGGTGTTTGACCAGTTTTTAAAATGATCTTTTCCAACACTTTAATTAGTATGCATGTCAGCGATACTGGCCTGTAATTTTGTACCTCCTGTCTTATCTATGTTATTATACTGCTACTATATTTTTTGCTTTCCAGTTGTCTGGCAGATGCTCCGTCTCCATTGGCTTGTTGATCGTTAATGGTTTGCACAAGACTTCAGCTCCTTCTTTCAGTACCCGTAATAATATAATATTTGCCTTCATAGCATTTGTCAAGTCAGGCTCTATCATCTGCCCCAACAATATCTTTTTTGGCTTTTAAATGTTCCCAAGTATGGTCTTGTTTGACTCGTCAC
The DNA here is from genome assembly GCF_038502225.1 of Cherax quadricarinatus. Lineage (NCBI taxonomy): Eukaryota > Metazoa > Arthropoda > Malacostraca > Decapoda > Parastacidae > Cherax > Cherax quadricarinatus. The sequence continues at coordinate 10,190,557 of NC_091302.1, read as the reverse complement.
GTCGCCTCTGATTTCTGGCATTGCACATTTTAATTTTAAAGATGACTTCTTGGAACCTTTCATTTAGCTCTTCACATATCTCTCTAGTTTCGTAAATGTCCTCCCTTCCTTATTTATATTATTTAATCCTTTACTATTGTTTTCTTTATGTAGCTACGAAGTACTTTTGATTCGATTTTAGCTTTTGCGGTTATAACATTTTCAAACTGCCGCTCTCCTCTGCCTTCCTTGCTGTCTCATTTTCATCTCTGCAATCTATCATCATTTGTTTGCTTTGGCTTCCCTGAAAGTCTGGTTAAAGTCAAGCTTTAAAGCGTTAGTGTAATATCCTCAGAATAATATACTTAATGGGATGTGTAAGTCCTAATTTGAGAATTTTATTAAACATACAGGAATTTGGGTTTGCGTGCAGTAACTACCAAATGCCTCTTCCGATAAGCTTAAAACTTTCAAAGCTGGTGTGTCTGTTTACGCTAAAGTTCAGAGTGCTTTTGGATTGTGTAGGCGCCGATTTGTTTTATTTACTGAAGATCTCTCATAAGATTCAAATTTTCAACACTGATATTTCAGTACTTTAGAGATTTATGCTGTATCCTGTATTATTATTTTGTACATTGTTGTAGGAGATAGACTCATGGGATATTAAAGATACTTTTCTCGGATCGCGTAGCGACTAAAACGAATCCAGTTTACTCTGGGAATCCTTAAATTCTATCTAGAAAGTGCTGTTAATATGACTCAACTGAATTTTCAACTTCCAGTTCTAACCCCTTGTTACTGTGTTCTATCTCTGAAGCATCCTGTCACTATCCACCTTGTCAATTCTCAGTATTTTATATGTTATTATCATGTCCTCCTGTGTCATAAGGTTGATTTCCTTTAACCTCTCTCGGTGTGTGTGTGTGTTTGTTAATTACCGGATTTTCAAAGGTTCTTTTCAATAGACGAACGACCTGTATCGAGTGTTAGTAACCAGTTGTCAAAGGAACTTGTCGATAGACTTTTTTTTTTGTGTGTGTGTCTGTACGTGTATTCACATCGCCGAGAGAGAGTGGAGGGTTGAAAGCTTCGCTATGTTAAATAATGCAAGTTTTACATACACAATATTCATACGCCGGTTATAATGTTTTATTCCGCTTGTTTGGCATTTCCTTTTACCTTAATTAACAGCTGTTTTAATAATTCCATTTAAGGGCAGTTAATATTTCATACCGGATTTATAAACATTTTCCGTATTTTCTCGCCTTTATCTGCGCCTGATGGTGGTTGACAGGACACCATTATTATTATTATTATTATTATTATTATTATTATTATTATTATTATTACATACTACTACTACTACTAATAATAATAATAACGTGACTGAGTGTAAACTCCCGTTCCTCAGAGTTAACCTCTGTTATGGTCTTCGCTTCCCATTAATCATTTCTACTTTCCTACAAGACTCTTCCTTTTTTCCCCCTTAAAAGACATTCATATCTGTTCATTTTTTTCCTCTCTTTATATTTTCTCATTCTCTGACTCTCTCTCTCTCTCTTAAACGTCATCTCATCTCTGTTCACTGTTTTTCTCTCTTTTTTTTTATCTTCCTCTGACTCTCTTCTCACGTCCCCTCGCCGCTTTCCCCTCCCAGTTCTCGTCTTTTATTCACTTGGTACTCTGCACCTTCCTTTTTTTTCTACCATGCTTGTAGGCAACACCTGCCAAATAACAACATTAACCTAACATTCCAACAACAGAAAGTGTGTTGAAAAAAATTCTCGTGGAAACATCATTGTCCAATTCTTTATCTGTTTTCCTTGTTACCAGCAACGCAAAAAGAATGCCGAACGGAATCCATAAAATACTGATTGAATTAAATTTGAAAGGCAAATTGCCCTAACGTTATTGTAGCACAGGGAGAGGCTTTAATATTACTTTGACGTGTTCTACCATTTTTACAAAACGCTAATTTATGTAAATGTGCTTAGTGGTGTTGATAGTGTGCTCGCTATTACTCTGCTGTGTGACTGTGTATTGAACTTAGGCAAATTTGCATTTATCTGGTATGAAGTTGTTTGTATGGTGCGTGTGTTTCCATGTTGGTGAGGCTGTGGTACTTGTATCCATGTTGGTGTGGTTGTGGTGCTTGTGTTCCTATGTTGGTGTGGTTGTGGTGCTTGTGTTTCCATGTTGGTGAGACTGTGGTACTTGTATCCATGTTGGTGTGGTTGTGGTGCTTGTGTTCCTATGTTGGTGTGGTTGTGGTGCTTGTGTTTCCATGTTGGTGAGACTGTGGTACTTGTGTTTCCATGTTGATGTAGTTGTCGTGGTTGTGTTTCATGTTGGTGTAGTTGTGGTGGTTATGTTTCCATGCTGGTGTGGCTGTGGTACTTGTATTTGTGTACGTGTTGTTCTTGAATTTCTCTGATGTAATGTGGTACTTTCTTCATCCCTTTGACTCTGGTTCTCTGTAAATTTATTACCCTTAATAACATCTGTAGGAAATTTTCAATCGTATTTTGAATAAAATGTAAATAATGTGAGCAAGAACAGTTAAAGGTCCAGCTACATAGTACGGTTGAAACATTACAGAGCCCCAAGAGCAGTTTGTAGCAGTTCGCTGTCTCGTTCCAAGAGTTAGCTGGTCTCATTCCAGCAACTGGATATCTTGTTCCGTGAGTTCAATTTCACTGCAGCAATTCGGAGGCTCGTTCCAGTAGTTCAGTCTTGGTCCAGCAGCTTAGAGTTCTGGTACGGTAGTTCAGAATATTGTTCCAGCAGTTTAGAGTTTTGGTACAGCAGTTCAGAATCTTTTCCCAGCAATTTCCAGTAGCCCTCTGCAGCGTTCCTTCTTTCTTATGCTCAATTTTAAACTCGATCCATCAGTTCGGAGTGTGCGATATACATGTGACCGATGTCTAGAACCTTTATTTTTCCTCTTGCATCCAGTCCTTTAGCCTTTCTTCATTGTTGATTCCCTCTCTGGCCCACATATGCATCACAACCTAGTTAATATGTCTTTCCGTTTCCTCTTGAAAGCTTCTATGTTAGTTCCGGTAATATACATGATATCTGCTGATATCAGATTGAATTAGCAGTTGATAATGGAAGTTGATACAGTGTTCTCTTATAGTTCTCATGGCAATTCTGTTTTCACAGCCTGTTGTATCTTTCACTTTAGTAAGTTATTAAGGTAGTGCATAGATTTGCTATTTGGTACTTCAATATCTTCCAAGTATATATTGTTACGTATCTCTTTTTCGCTCCAGAGAGTATTTCGAGTCGTTCCTTCATTTTTCCATATCTCCCACATTCTCATACCTTACCATCCCTTCCTCTTTCTCAAATAATCTCTCTCTCACTTCATTACTTTCCTTCAATTCCTCCCTCTCTCTTTTGGTTTATTGCCTTCTTTCTTCCTCTTCTCCTTCGGTAAGTAACTTTGTGCCTAGCGAGAAAAATCCAACTCATAATTTACTAACAAATGAGATGGAAGTCTTTCCAGGAAGAGAATTCTTTCATTAAAAACTAAAATGTGAATTGGTGACATTTAAAATTCCGTTGTTTGTTTCTCAATATCTGAGATATTTTTTATGTTGAAACGGAATCCATGTTAATTGTTTTTAGTGATTTTTTTTTTTCAGTTTTGCTTGTCTCTTTTTATGATGGAATTCCTAATGCTCAGGAGAGAGTGTTAATGCTTTTACAGAGGGAAACTGACTTATTATCTTTCAGGTCGTTAATTTGATATTTTTTAAGAGCAAATGTGAGGTCAAATTAATTTACATTCTCATTATTTATGCATGTTTGTTTCTCTCTCTCTATTTATATATATCTCCTCTCTCTATCTCTCTCTCTGTCCTGCTTATATAACCCTCTTAATTAATCACTAGGTTTCCAATGACTCAGGGAAGGTTCCTTGATGACGGTGAAGGCCTTTTGATCCAAAGAACTAAACCAATCTTCTTTTTCCTTGGATCGAGGCTAATTCCCTCTCATTTACTCAGGCACTGCACGACCCCTACTAATTTATTTTTCCCTCTTGAATGTAACAATAATAATCTACCTCTACTACCATCTCCCTCTGACTATTCCGCTTCATTATTTATTACATCCATCCTCCTAATACTGCTCTTATCTTTGTAATCTCTCCATCTTCTTGACAGTTCCTACTCTCCATCATCCTCCCTCGTCTTGACGCCTCTACTAAATAACACTAGTTTCCTCCATCCTCGTAACTCCTCCATCAAACTTATCTATGGCACATTCCATGTATAACCTTCCTTCACAGTGTCTTCCCTCTATCAGCCTCCCTCGTGCACTCCCTCCCATCATTACCAGCAGTCACCATGACTGATAACAAGCAGCGGGAGTGAGACTCGCAAAGTTTGGACAATTTCTCGAAGTTTTAATTTCCTGCATCATCAACGCAAACTATAAGAGGATTGGTAAGATGGAATGAAAATTTAGGAGAGAAGTTAGTGGAAAAAGTCATCGTGCCAGGAATCATTCTAGTTACATTAACGCAGGGTGATATTTTCTCTCTCTCTCTCTCTCTCTTGATCTTTACAGCTTCACCAAGGGGAATTATTTTATTACGGATATAAAAGCGTACTGCAGATAGTACTGAAGAAAAGGCAGAGAGAAAGGGCAAGTTTTTACTGTAACAACCAGTCGCTCTGCTACACTGCGAATTGCTAATTCACAGGTCACAAGGGCGTGCCGAATGGTTGTGTGGCAGACATCGAAGATGTAACATACTCGGTGCACTCCACATATGATAAAGCTCTTCATAATGTGAAACGGAGGCACGAGCCTTTGTTATGGTAGAAAAAGAGACACTCGGTGTATCTTTAAATTCGTGGTAAATACGAAACGTGACAAAAAAATATATATTTCGATATCAACCGCGATCCTCTCCAGTGGAGATTAATTTAATTTACAGATTTATGCACACACTTATGCACGTATAAGAACTAGTATATATATATATATATATATATATATATATATATATATATATATATATATATATATATATATATATATATATATATATATATATATATATATATATATGAAAATAAATAGTTTACAAGACAAGGCTCGAAAGTTTGGGGGAAAAAAAACGTAAATTATACATGAAAAGCAATTACGACGACGATCACAAAACTGAAAAAATAAGTTGATTTTTAAATTAGACATTTCGCAGGTAATTTACAAAAGAGGAATCTTATTTCAGCAGTTCGAAGTCTCCTTCCAGCAGTCTGATGTCTCGTTCCAGCAGTTCGATGTCTCGTTCCAGGAGTTCTAAGTCTCGCTCAAGCGGTTCGAAGTCTCGTTCAAGTAGTTCAGAATTTCGTTCCAGCAGCTCGAAGTCTCGTTCCAGTGATCTACCTGTGACCGGTTACGAGGTATTTTCTCACCTCTGCAGTCTGGCACGAGAGCCGACACAGGTGTACTTATGCGGAATTTCGCTCTGCATTTAACAAAAGAAAGAACTGACTTTTACAATGTTTACATACATTTCACCACACTTCTGCCCAAAAGCTGTCACCCAGACACGTCACAGGTGAAACAGGTATGTCACGCATGCAACAGTCACAATATAAAGCAATTACCTGAGGAGGAGAGGCTACCTTTTGATCTCGAAGCGAGTAGTTTCAAAAAGAATTTCCAATTAAGACAGATAAAACAACAACATACACTATAACTGAAAAATGATTTGTTATCGGAAGTGAGGAACACTTGTCCTATTTACTGTGTTTATACGCTGGTGTGTGTGCACGTTGGTACACGTCAGTGATTTTGTGAAGCTGTGTACATGAGGGTATATAGGTAAACCTGTGTGGACGGGTAGCCGCCTACTTGTGTCTAGCAGCACCAGAAGTTTGATAATAATAATTATCTTTACAAATATAATGAGTTAGAATCCACACGTATGTACACAAGTATGTGAATTTACTAGAAATGAGCTGTTTCCAGGGTCTTGTTTATTTACTAGAAATGAGATGTTTCCAGGGTCTTGTTTATTTACTAGAAATGAGATGTTTCCAGGGTCTTGTTTATTTACTAGAAATGAGATGTTTCCAGGGTCTTGTTTATTTACTAGAAATGAGATGTTTCCAGGGTCTTGTTTATTTACTAGAAATGAGATGTTTCCAGGGTCTTGTTTATTTACTAGAAATGAGCTGTTTCCAGGGTCTTGTTTATTTACTAGAAATGAGATGTTTCCAGGGTCTTGTTTATTTACTAGAAATGAGCTGTTTCCAGGGTCTTGTTTATTTACTAGAAATGAGCTGTGTTTTAAGAGTCTTGCCTATTAAACCATAAACAAGTGGCATCAATATTCCTTAAACTTTGGGCAGCGTTGGTGTCCGTCACGTCTCCACATAGTGCATGACACTTACAGATTATCATCAAGATTTAGGTTTTCTATTCCCATTTATGTTCCCTTTGTCCTGGTTCCACCTCTCAAAAACTGACCGTCTTCAGTCACCTATCGGTGCCCCTGAATATCTAGTATATTGTGATCAAGGTTCACCTTCGGTCTTCTTTCTTGAAAAATGATGTTAAATTTATATCCTACCTGCATAGTTCATCATTTTTTTTTATTTCAGGGGCCCAGCCTCCTTTATCTCAGCTCATATCAGCCATGTTACTCACATTCCCCAGTTATGACTCTCCATCAATCTATATATTCCTCCTGCTTCTCCTTTTCTCTCCTGTCTTGCTCCTCTTCATCAACGCCCTTCCATCTCCTTATCCCTTTCCCCTTTATGCTCTTTTTTCAGTTTCTTTCGCGATCTCATGAGAGGAGTGTGGCCAACCCTTGTGATTTAGCTGGCTATACCACTTCAGTAACTCTCACGTAGCTTGTCTCTCTTCACCTCCAGCTACCCACACCAGCTAGGCCGTGTCCAGCCAGGTGAGCAGCTGGGAAAAAAATAAAAAAAGGAAATAAACCCACATATAGTGAATAACTGAGGAAGGCTAAGCAAGGGTTAAAGGTGAAGTGTGAGATACAGCGTTGCGATGGATCCAGGTGTCGCACTGCCGACAGCTTTGAAGAAGAAAACTCACCTGTAAAAAAGCTTTTATGAGGACAACGTTTCGCTCTTATTAAGGGTTTATCATGACCTTTGAATTTCTATACAGAGATGACCAACGTATCAATGTTGTCCCGATTTTTTATTTGTGGATAAGAACTAGTAAATTGGAAAAAAAAATATTCTCACCATTTCAAGTTTAAAAAACAAGAAGAAAATCCATTTTAAGCATAAAGCTGAAGAAAGCTTTGAAAACTCAAATCCCTCACTTTGGCTCTCAAGCTTCCGACTAAAATTACCGGTGGAAGAGTATGTTCCTGCGAGATACGTTCTAGCCAGACAGTAGTCTGCTAGTTAAAAACAGTTTGATAAATCTGTCTGTCTCTCTCTTTATTTCTGTTTCATTCTGTATGTTTGCCCATTTGTCTGTCTGTCTGTCTCCCCATGCATGTTTTCTCTTATGGTATGGTATTTTTCTAAATGTTTCATGTCGGCAGTGGTGGGGGAGAGTGGAGGGTGGGGAGAGAGCTTTTTGCTTTACTAAAGTGCCTCAACCAGGCTGTCTACAACAAGCCTATATGAGGATAATGGTACGTAAAGTTACTTATATTATGAAGCTTGGAAGCTTTGGGGGTAAAACCGTATCTATGGACACAGTAAGGTCGTAAGAGAGCATCTTAAAAGTATTAGAAGCTGTCTAAAAGTAATGAAGAATTTTATGACTATTTGGTAAAGGCTGGGGGGCAGGATGATTTTTTTATTATTTTTTATTAACATATCGGCCGTTTCCCACCGAGGCAGGGCAATCCGAAAAAGAAGAAACACATTCATCATCACTCATCTCATCACTGTCTTGCCAGAGGCGTGCCGACACTACAGTTAAAAAACTGCAACATATCTACACCCCTCCTTCTAAGTATAGGAACTGTACTTCCCACCTCCAGGACTCATGTCCAGCTAAACGGTTTACCTGAATTTCTTCATATATGTTCCTTTGTTCACACTCCAAAAGTGCGAATATAGGAACTTAAGCGCCGGGTCACCATCTGGAGAAGACCCGGGCCGGAAGTACCGGCGAATCATCAAGAAAGAAGGAACACTGCAGCAGACCTACTGGCCCATGCAAGGCAGGTCCAATTCTCCTACCGGTTTAAGCCAACGCCCTAACCTAGTCAGGTCAAGTCACATCCACTTAAGGAGCACGGCATCTGACCTAGTAGCACAATCTAGTCAGGTCCAACTCACACCCACCCATACCCATTCATGTATTTATCTAACCTATTTTTAAAACTACACAACGTCTTACCTTCTATGACGGTACTCGGGAGTTTGTTCCACTCATCCACATCTTGTTCTTTCCTATGTCCTTCCTGAATCTGAATTTTTCCAACTTAAAGCCATTGCTGCGAGTCCTGTCTTGGCTAGATATTTTCAGGACGCTATTTACATTCCCTTTATTTATTCCTGGTTTCCATTTATACATCTCAATCATATCCCTCCTAATTCTACGCATTTCTAGAGAGTGCAAATTCAGGGCCCTCAGTCTATCCTCATAGAGAAGACTTCTGATACATGGGATCAACTTCGTCATCCTCCTTTGTTCCATATGCATATATATTCATCCTAACTCCATGAAGAACATAAGAAAAAACATTGATAACTAAACAGAATGAATAAAAACAGAATACTTAAAAGATGAATGGGAGACTAAATTTCTGCTGATCTAGTGCTAATTTTATCTTTTATTGATGGTATGTCTGGCAGTGAGGTTTCTTTTGTTTCACCCGAGGTTCCATGTTGGTGGTAGTGAGCTGAAGACAAACTTCTAGAGTTTCATTTCCCATGTCACTTTGGGTCTTGGACTCTAGTTGATTTATCACAGAAAATGTTCTTTCAACATATATAAGAACTGGAAATATAAACACATATGCAGTATAATGTGATCCTTGTGATTCCACCTGGGGTGGAAGGTACGGGAGTATTTATAGTCATGTTCAGAATGTTGAGGTCAGGTGGAGAATGCTGAATCTGATGATCACATTATACTGCATATGTGTTTATATTTCCATTGTGTCGGTATTTTATACCATTTATTTCCATATATAAGAACTACCGAACACAAGATGTATCTTGACCTTAGGAAACAATCCTTGCAGACGAACTTACAGAAACTATCCTGGGCTTCATTTTTTCACTAAGCAAGAGTTGTTGAGACTGTAGGACACAATAAAAGCTGAGTGTTTGGTAACTGTCTCCACTGTACCTTCTACGTTACTGTTTAATAAGTGGAGACTCTGGACTGCACCTTCTCAAAGTCTTCAAAAATCTCTTTTGGAACTCAATACATATACTGTAGCTTCATTCTTTCCCTTCCCAGTAGAGCTTGAAAACTCTGCATCGCTATCATCTTGCATCATTTCACGACAAGAAGTAAAGCGTGCAAAGATCATTCTTGCTTAAAGAGGGAATAGCTTTACCTTCCTGATGAAAGCTTTTTGATGTCCAATTAGCTGCGACGCGCTCTGTTGTTTGCCTTGTAAGATTCTCCAATGAGTTGTAATGTCTACCAGGAATGTTTGGGAATGAAGAACGTTTTTGTCTTACAGTCTTGGCACACGCCTCGACCCACAGGCCATCCGCATCGGTGTTGCCCTTAGACTTGCCGCCCCTATTCTCGCCGAACACAGGTGTATTTGTGGCAGTGAAGCAGCAGACCGATTCGGGTACCATGGTCTTGTGTGCCGTAAATCCGAGGGAAAGACCGCAAGACATGAGGAGGTTAATAACATTATCAAGAGGAGCCTCACAACAGCCGGATGCCCAGCAGTAAAGGAGGCACCCCAGCTATGCGGATCTGTTGGAAGTCAGAAGCGTCCAGATGGTATCACCCTTCAAGCCTGGACAGACGGGAAGCAGGTGGTGTGGGACTATACATGTGCATCTACATTGGCTGATACCTATCTCCAATACACCAAGGAGGAAGGAGGGGCAGCTGGCAGCTTCAGGGAGTCCCAAAAGTCTAGAAAATATGGAGAACTTGCCCATCATTATATGTTTGTTCCCATACGCTCAGAGACCCTTGGCTCATGGGGAAAGAATGCATCTAAATACCTTAAGGAGCTGGGGAAAAGACTCATCAGGGTAACTAGGGATCCCAGGGCAGCTAGTTTTCTGTTCCAGCGGCTCAGTGCGGCTGTTCAAAGGGGTAATGCCTGCTGTATTTTGGGCACACGCCCCAGCTGAGGACCTGGATGAGATTTTCGCTTTATAATCGGTGATACACACGTAACAACATGTACCGTATATGCCACCTTTATATCAAGAATGTGTTTCTTGAATCTTCTATACCATATTATGTAATAAAATATTCCTATTGGTAAAAAATAAAATATGAAAAGATGGGGTGGTAGGGGAAGTGGAATATTCAAACGGCTTCAGGAAGAAATCGAAATATTCTTCCTTGAAGCCTTTTTATCCACTTCTCCGAGGCTGTGGGTCCCACAATTTACACCAGAGGTGGACCCCATCGTATATATATATATATATATATATATATATATATATATATATATATATATATATATATATATATATATATATATATATATATAATGTGTGTGTGTGTGTGTGCGTGTGTGTGTGTGTGTGTGTGTGTGTGTGTGTGTGTGTGTGTGTGTGTGTGTGTGTGTGTACTCACCTATTTGTGGTTGCAGGGGTCGAGTCACAGCTCCTGGCCCAGCCTCTTCGCTGATTGCTACTAGGTCCTCTCTCTCCCTGCCCCATGAGCTCTATCATACCTCGCCTTAAAACTATGTATGGTTCCCGCCTCCACTACGTCACTTTCTAGGCTATTCCACGGCCTGACTACTCTATGACTGAAGAAATACTTCCTAACATCCCTTTGATTCATCTGAGTCTTCAACTTCCAATTGTGACCTCTTGTGTCTGTGTCCCATCTCTGGAACATCCCGTCTTTGTCCACCTTGTCTATTCCGCGCAGTATTTTATATGTCGTTATCATGTCTCCCCTGACCCTCCTGTCCTCCAGTGTCGTCAGGCCGATTTCCCTCAACCTTTCTTCGTAGGACAATCCCCGTAGCTCTGGGACTAGTCTTGTTGCAAACCTTTGCACTTTCTCTAATTTCTTGACGTGCTTGACTAGGTGTGGATTCCAAACTGGTGCTGCATACTCTAGTATGGGCCTGACGTAAATGGTATACAGAGTCTTAAACGAATCCTTACTGAGGTATCAGAACGCTATCCGTAGGTTTGCCAGGCGCCCGTATGCTGCAGCAGTTATCTGATTGATGTGCGTCTCAGGAGATATGCTCGGTGTTATGCTCACCCCCAGATCTTTTTCCTTGAGTGAGGTTTGCAGTCTTTGGCCATCTAAACTATATTGTGTCTGCGGTCTTCTTTGCCCTTCCCCAATCTTCATGACTTTGCATTTGGCAGGGTTAAATTCAAGGAGCCAGTTGCTGGACCAGGCTTGTAGCCTGTCCAGGTCTCTTTGTAGTCCTGCCTGATCCTCATCCGATTTGATTCTTCTCATTAACTTCGCATCATCTGCAAACAAGGACACTTCTGAGTCTATCCCTTCCGTTATATCGTTCACATATACCAAGAACAGCACAGGTCCTATGACTGACCCCTGTGGAACCCCGCTTGTCACAGGCGCCCACTCTGACACCTCGTCGCGTACCATGACTCGTTGTTGCCTCCCTGTCAGGTATTCTCTGATCCATTGCAGTGCCTTTCCTGTTATGTGTGCCTGATCCTCTAGCTTTTGCAGTAACCTCTTGTGAGGAACTGTGTCGAAGGCCTTCTTGCAGTCCAAAAATATGCAGTCGATCCACCCCTCTCTCTCTTGTCTTACTTCTGTCACCTTGTCATAAAACTCTAGTAGGTTTGTGACACAGGATTTTCCTTCCATGAAACCGTGCTGGTTGTCAATTATACACTTGTTTCTTTCCAGGTACCCCACCACTCTCCTCCTGATGATCTTCTCCATGACCTTGCATACTATACACGTTAGTGATACAGGTCTGTAGTTTAGTGCCTCATGTCTGTCTCCCTTTTTAAAAATTGGGACTACATTTGCCATTTTCCATACCTCAGGGAGTTGCCCAGTTTCAAATGATGTGTTGAAGATCTTTGTTAATGGCTCACACAATATCTCTGCTCCCTATTTAAGGACCCATGGAGAGATGTTGTCTGGTCCCACCGCCTTTGAGGTGTCAAGTTCGCATAGCAGCTTCTTCACCTCCTCCTTGGTTATATGTACCTCATCCAGCACTTGCTGGTGTGCCCCCCTGTTCTGATTTCCTGGAGTCCTACTGCTTTCCACTGTAAATACCTCTTTAAATCTTGTGTTGAGCTCCTGACATACCTCTTGGTCGTTTCTTGTGAATTCCCCATCACCCTTCCTCAGTCTGATTACCTGGTCATTGACTGTTGTTTTCCTCCTGATGTGGCTGTACAACAGCTTCGGGTCAGTCTTTACTTTTGATGCTATGTCATTTTCATATTGTCTCTGAGCCTCCCTTCTTATCTGTGCATATTCGTTTCTGGCTCTTCGGCTGATTTCTTTATTTTCCTGAGTTCTCTGTCATCTGTACCTTTTCCATTCTCTAGTACACCTAGTTTTTGCCTCCCTACACCTTTGGGTGAACCTAGGACTCGTTCTGTTCTTCCCATTATTTCTGTTTCCCTTGGGAACAAACCTCTCATCTGCCTCCTTGCATTTTGTTGCTACATAGTCCATCATTTCTTGTACTGGTTTTCCTGTCAGTTCCCTCTCCCACTGAATGTCTTGAAGGAAGTTCCTCATGCCTGAGTAGTTCCCCCTTTTGTAGTTTGGTTTTTCCCAGGCTATTCCTGCTACTCTCTCCACTTGGAGCTCAACTATGTAGTCGAAGCACAGAACCACATGATCACTAGCTCCCAGGGGCCTTTTATACATGATACCCTCGATGTCCGAACTACTCATGGTGAATACAAGGTCCAGCCTTGCTGGTTCATCCTCTCCTCTCTCTCTGGTAGTGTCTCTAACATGTTGATGCATGAGGTTTTCCAGTACCACATCCATCATCTTGGCTCTCCATGTTTCGGGACCCCCATGGGGCTCCAGGTTTTCCCAGTCAATCTCCTTGTGATTGAAATCACCCATAACTAGTAACTTTGCTCCCCCTATGTGTGCTCTCCTGGCCACCTCGGCTAGTGTGTCGATCATTGTTCTGTTGCTCTCATCGTATTCTTCTCTTGGCCTCCTGCAGTTCTGTGGTGGGTTGTACATTACTGCAATTATCACCTTATGTCCCTCAGACTGGATTGTTCCTACTAAGTAGTCCCTTTCGCCCATGCCATCCATTCCTTCCATTTTCTCAAAATCCCACTGGTTTTTAATGAGCAGTGCAACTCCTCCTCCCCCTCTCCTCCCTCTGTCTTTCCTGAGGATTTGGTATCCGGATGGAAAGATTGAATCTGTTATTATTCTGGTGAGTTTTGTTTCTGTGAGTGCTATTATGTCTGGGGATGCCTCTTTGATTCTTTTGTGCCACTCCTCATACTTGTTTGTTATTCCATCTGCATTTGTATACCACACCTTCAACTTCTTTTCTAAGACTGTGGTCTGGGAGGTATACTGGGGTTGGGGAAGTGGGAGACCTGGTAAGGAACTATGGGTTGTTGCTGTGGGGGTGGAGTTTGTAATGTAGTGGGTGGGGGCATTGGATGTGGCATGGGTGTTTTGATGTAGAGTGTTTGGTTGCACTGTGTGTGTGTGTGTGTGTGTGTGTGTGCGTGTGCGTGCGTACTCACCTAATTGTTGTTGCAGGGGTCGAGACTCAGCTCCTGGCCTCGCCTCTTCACTGATCGTTACTAGGTCCTCTCCCTCTCTGCTTCCTGAGCTTTGTCATACCTCTTCTTAAAACTATGTATGGTTCCTGCCTCCACTAATTCACTTGCTAGGCTATTCCACTTCCTGACGACTCTATGACTGAAGAAATACTTCCTAACGTCCCTGTGACTCGTCTGAGTCTTCAGCTTCCAGTTGTGACCCCTTGTTTCTGTGTCCTCTGTGTGTGTGTGTGTGTGTGTGTGTGTGTGTGTGTGTGTGTGTGTGTGTGTGTGTGTGATATGCCGAATATGTAAAACTTGCGATTTTGACTTAAACAGCAACGCTCTTCTTGCCGAATAAGGCAAGCGAATATTTGTGTATGCAATAATTTCGCAAAAGTCACTCTGAATCTAACGAAAAAAAATATATTTAACTGATTTTTTTATTATTAAATTGTTGCAAACTTATCTAAAATATATTTAGTTGGATTAGGCTTAATTAAATTGTGCTTGTTATAATAAGGTTAAGTAAGTTTTCCAAGGTTCTTTTGGTACAATTTTTTAATTTTTACTTAAACATAAATTAAAAAAATATATCTTTAAACGTATAAGAGAACATTTTAGAAAGGCTCTAATTTTAAAGGAGTTCTTTCTAATTGATCAATTTTTACCTATTCAGCACGACATATATATATATATATATATATATATATATATATATATATATATATATATATATATATATATATATATATATATATATATATATATATATATATATATATATATATTCTGCATGGTCTAAACTGTTCCAAAACCATGTGATGGTAACAGCATCATATTAGGAGCCTTGCTACAGCTGGGTGCCCTGCTGAGATCCCTGACCCCTAAGCATCCAACAATACTCACATTCCCGCAAACCGCCCAACTGAATCACCATCTATCCTTGGGAGAATGACAAGCTTTTGGCATGGGACTATACCTGCATGTCGACGCTGGCTGACACATCCGTTAAAGTGTTTGCAACAGGGAGGTGTTGTGGATCACAGGAAGGAATACAAGATCAGCAAGTACAGAGATATAAGCCAACAGTATCAATTTGTCCCAGTGGGATCATTTGTCCCAGTGGGATCAGAGACCTTGGGATCAAGGGGAAAAGAACGCCACACGTTTCCTCAAAGAGCCGGGTTCCAGACTGACACCACCTGAGACCCAAGGGCGGCCACTTTCATGTTCCAGCGCCTCAGCGTTGCCATCCAGAGAGGAAATACTTGCTGAATACTTGGCTCACGCCCAGCTTCAGAGAAGCTGGATGGGATTCATAATCTTTGCTATACTATATTAGCGTATTCAATTTAGTAATAGGTCACTAAATTCTGCATTTAGCTCTTCAAGGAAAGATATGAATGTCTCTAGCACATGTTGCCGCTACTAATTAAATTCAATAACCTAACAATACTGATCTGTTTCACACGCACAAAGGGACCTCACATGATTCCAGCAAGACTTGCAGTTTGAGATTTCCCAGAATTACATAGTGCATCGTTTTGCATACGATGGTGGTTGCTTTTCATGTTTATCTAAATACGAGATGAATTTCCTGCATAATGGTCATTCTGTGTTCTGTGTTATTTTATACTACTGCGAAATGTTATTTTCTTCCTCCCGGCAACTGTTTGCTGGTACATTTGACACAGTGGCTTTCTATTATTTTCAAGGAACAAATTCCTCGACATTTTTCAAGTTAAACCCTCGTCTCGCGTCAAGAAACTATGGAAAACGAGACAAATGCTGTATATTGAGATCTATTGACAACATTTAGCCCGCACAGTGGGATTTATCAACTCACAAACAAATCTTTTTGCTGACTTGCTAAAACCCACTGTGTCAGCGAAACGCTGTCAACAGAGGATCGCATTATACTGCACTTGTCCCTCTTTCCATCGTGTCGGCATTTTATACCATTTCTCTCCATCACAAAACTTTCCTTTTCCTGCTCATACTACTTCTGAGGGTTACAAACCGAAATCAGTGAGAATATTTCAATTCATTTATTAGTAAACAGGGAATACTCTACCCGTATGCTTCATTCCAGTTAAGTAAGCTCGAGGCTGACTCGCTCCTATCAACGACTGAATGAGTCCAAGTACCGAATGGTCATTTAAATGTTTTCTTTATACTTTAAAAAAGATTTTCCAGAACCTGTGATGTCGTGTCCTTCTCTAATTACCTCATTTAAAGAAGTGAGTTTGTGTACGAGTGTTCGTTGGCCAACAAAAAATGTCGACCATGGGATCAAATGTGACCCGCAAATCACCCTGATCTAGATAATAGTAGACAGACCTCAATGGAGATAGTTCTCAGGGTATATAGACTCACTGTGTACTTTCATATCTTGGGGTATATGTATTTCCCATGCTCTCTTTTATTTACACAATGATTTTACAGGGTTAGGTTATGAGTTCCTATCTTTATTTACAAGCTAAGAGCTGGTACCTACATCAGCTCCTTTGAGAGCATTTTTATTGTTGAGACATACAAATAGAGAATAGGATGAAGTTGGAACCGTCTGTGAGCCAAATGTCATCGATGTCATTATGCCGTGAGAGCATGTTTAAGACTCGGGTCATTCTAAGAATGAAATGATCTCAGATGAAGTGGTGTTCTTGAGAAGAATACAACCAGAGTGTAGTTGTTGTTCGTTGCCCGTCTTGTTGTGCAGATGTTCTCTTCTCGACGACCACTAGGTGAAGTGAAGCAATCGTGCTGATTTGGGTTATTCAGGATGTGCTGTTCCATGAGGTTAGTAGTTTGACATCTCATCAATTTTTCGAAGAGTTTCATGATGTGGGAAGTTAGGGCTGCTGGTCTGTAAATTTTAGCTGCAGTTTCCACCCTGCTTTCATTTAGTAGGTTGCTGAACATCGACTCAAACTGGTTTTGTAGAATTTCGCTCATTTCCTGTTCATCGTCAGTATATGAACCTCCTTTTATTAAGGGTCCAATTCAACAGGTGGATTTTTCATATGAATAGACATATTTGGTGTTTCTTGATCCTGGATGGCCTTTTGTTCCCTTTGTGCTTCTTCTGTTTGGTACGACAGCTTGAGTTTTAGTTCTAAATCGGTGATCTCTCGGTTAATATTATCTTTCCTTCTCTGTGGCATAGTCCCGTTTTTAAGCAATTCGGTAACACTTTTCTTTTTCGTACCATCTCCTACGCTCTCTCTCTATATCTGATCATCTTTTAGGCTTCCTCATTTGTACATATTTAGTACAGACCTTGTATGCGTCTGTGTTCAGCTTTTCCATGCACTGGTGAAGATTCAGGGTGCTCATGACTGCTTTCCGGGATGTGTGGGATGGCCCTTGATTAATTTTTGTCCCAGTTAATTCTATGCTTGTTGAAGTTAAATTTACTGAACATCCCTTCTCGTACATTACTGCTGGATTTAATTACCCTTCAGTTTATCCTGGTTTGTACTTCTATAATGTTATGGTCAAAGTATATTGTTTTTGTGATTATATCTCTCATTAGTTCTTTGTTGTTTGTGAATATCAAATGCAGTGTATTTTTATTTCCAGTAGGATTAGCTATCTGTTGGTTAAATGCAATTTTTTCTCAAAGCTTCATTAGTTCCCTAGTATATACCAGTTGAGCCCGAGTGTTTCCAGGTATTATTTCTGGTATAAAATTGTGATGAACCATCTTTCACTCTACATTTGGGTGGTCAAAATCTCCAAGGAGAATAATATCTGGTGTGTGATTTTCCAGCCATTCAGGACAATTATCTATCTTCTTTATCCGATCTGTGAATTTCTCAGCCATTGCTGTGTAGCAACAAGCGGGTGCTATAACACAGCATGACTGTACGTATATAACATCGTGGTTTGTGTTAACTACTTCCATTAGATCTGGAGTGGATAACATAAAAACAGTTGTTAGGTAAGACACATATGCAACAGTTAGGTACCTAACTGTTGCATATGTGTCTTACCTAACAACCTGTCGGTATTTTATACCATTTTAATGTTCATAAAAACAGTTATTATGGTGATCGCGTGAAGCAACACTCCTTCCTGGCCGACCACCATCCAAGTTAGTTTCTAGTTTAATATCTTTATTAAGCACTCCATACCCATCCTGTGGGTGGTAGACAAAACATTACAGAGGTACATAATGGGTCCAGGGACTGGACACCAAAGTTATGATAGATGAACTAGTTACAAAGGTAATGAACTCCAATCAGTGACAGGTCCTTCCCTCGCTAACCACCTTCTTCCCTTCTCTCTCTCCCGTATAAATTTATCATAATTTATCGTAAGCTTCCAAACTTTTCTTCTGTGATGACTTTGCATCGCAAAATAATATTTCTATAGGTACATGTACACGGTATGCAAGCCTAGCTGACATCAATGACATACTATTACATAGAAAGCCGTTTGTTATGCAAGGCATTTCGGGAAAATTAGGTCATTGTCCCAGGATGCGACCCACACCAGTCGATGGGGAACATAGACAACCGGTGTAAACACGCCCGATGTTTCTACCCTCGCCGGGAATCGAACCTGGATCCTCCCGTGTGAAGCAAGAGCTTCAGCCACCAGGCCACGGAGCACCAAAGATTAACCTCACTATCTGGATATTTACACAACAAGAGGCCTGGTACATCTTAAGTGGCTGGAGCCCTCGTGTTGCAATTAATGTCACACAGACTGCATTATAGAAGAAGTCGTCTGTTGTAGCCAGGTGGCTCATCTCAGGAACTTGAAAGTTATCCAAGAACCTGTAACATATGTACTAGAAACAAACCTGGAGCCACAACAGGAAGGATTAGAAGTGCGCCTAATTAACTAACTAATAAAAACAACCTGTGGGAATCTGTTAGCACTAGAGCTCCACCGGCAGACACCTCAAAACACTACACCTGAAAATTCCAGTACATATTCTTTGGTCACCATACAGAAAACAAATCCAATACCCAATAACGAAGCATCATGTAGACTGGGCTCTAAAACCTGGTGGTGATGAATGGTTTGAAAAACCGACAAGTTGAAGATTGAGACACTTATGCAGCATATGGGAATCTTTATTCAGGAAACGTTTCGCCACACAGTGGCTTCATCAGTCCAATACAAAGAGGAAGGCGTAAGGAGAGGAGGAGAATGAGGTAATCAGTCCCTCAACCTGGAGTCGATGTGGTCAGTCCATCAATCTACAAGATTGATGGACTGAACACATCGAGAGTGTATGGGACCAGGAACTCTTGGCAAAACTGCAAGCAGCATGAGTCGCTGACTCTGCACTATAATCTCCCATCTGCCAGATAGTATAGGCTGCAAGATTCTGTATGAGGCATAGGTGCGCTCACACCTTGAGTATGCTCCACTTTCTTGGATTTCCTGCTCTCCGTCTCATCTGCGACTTTTCGACAGAATAGAGAACAGAAAAAGACCACTCATCTCTCGCCTGGACCCAACCTTGATAGATCTGCCATTTCAGCAGAGACTTCAGCACCGGTGGGATATGGATGGCCTTACTGTTATGTACAAGGCCAATGACGGCTCCACTTCATGCTTGTGCTTCTACACAAAACGGGTAGCAAACAGCAACTACACTACGGTTGTACCCTTCACAAGAGCGTCACTTCATTTGAGATCATACATTCCTAGAATGACCTGTGTCTGGAACATGTTTGCACGGCATAATAAATAACATTGATGAAATGAAGTCAACTGACCAAATGAAATCGCAAGCCCACAGATGTTTCCATCTTCATGCTTTTCCTTATTTGAATGTCTCATAGCAATAAAAAGGCTTTCAAATGAGGTGAGGTAGGTAAGAGCTCTTAGCTTGTAAATATAGGAAGAAACTCTTAAGCCTACCCTCCCCTGTGAAGAGAGAGAGAGAATATTGGCGCTGCCTTGAAGTCTTGACGTCACTGTATAAAAACTTTGGTTAATACAGGATTGAGGATCCGCGCTACTGGCAGCTGCTACAGTGAGGCTTGTGAAAGAAAGAGAAGGGGAGGGATGAAAGAGGAAGAAGGGGAGGGATGAAAGAGGGAGAAGGGGAGAGGGACAGGAGAAAAAAAAAGGAGGAGGTAAAGAGGAGGAGGAACAGAGGCAGGATGAGATGAGAAAGAAGAAAGAGGGAGAGAAGAGAGCTAGAGAGAGGAACGGGAGAGATGCTGTGAGAGAAATGCGAGTGGGGAAGGAAAGGCCTCCCGAGACGAATGTAGTAAGAGACAAGGAAGGAGAGCAACAAGATGAAATTCTATCAGAACGAGAAACAAAGCCAAGAGCTGAAATTCAACCCCTGTAATCCCAAACAGACGAGAACACAGACACACACACACACACACACACACACACACAGGAAGAAAACAACCGTCAAGGACCAGGTCATCAGGCTAAGGAAGGAAGGAGGAGAGACAACAAGAAATGACCGTGAAGTATGTGAGGAACTCAACAAGAGATTCAAAGAAGTGTTCACAGAGGAGACAGAAGGGGCTCCAGAAAGACGGAGAGGTGGGCTACACCACCATGTGCTGGACACAGTACACACAACCGAGGAAGAAGTGAAGAGGCTTCTGAGTGAGGTAGATACCTCAAAGGCAATGGGGCCAGATAACATCTCTCCATGGGTCCTGAGAGAGGGAGCAGAGGCGCTATGTGTACCCCTAACAACAATATTCAATACATCTATCGAAACAGGGAGATTGCCTGAGGCATGGAAGACAGCAAATGTGGTCCCAATCTTTAAAAAAGGAGACAGACATCAAGCACTAAACTACAGACCAGTGTCACTGACATGTATAGCATGCAAAATCATGGAAAATATTGTCAGGAGAAGAATGGTGGAACATCTAGAAAGGAATGATCTCATCACCAGCAGCCAACATGGTTTCAGAGACGGGAAATCCTGTGTCACAAACCTACTGGAGTTCTATGACATGGTGACAGCAGTAAGACAAGAGAGAGAGGGGTGGGTGGATTGCATTTTCTTGGACTGCAAGAAGGCGTTTGACACAGTACCACACAAGAGATTAGTGTAAAAACTGGAGGACCAAGCAGGGATAACAGGGAAGGCACTGCAATGGATCAGGGAATACTTGTCAGGAAGACAGCAGCGAGTAATGGTACGTGGCGAGGTGTCAGAGTGGGCACCTGTGACCAGCGGGGTCCCACAGGGGTCAGTCCTAGGACCAGTGCTGTTTCTGGTATTTGTGAACGACATGACGGAAGGAATAAACTCCGAGGTGTCCCTGTTTGCAGATGACGTGAAGTTGATGAGAAGAGTTCATTCGATCGAAGACCAGGCAGAAATACAAAGGGATCTGGACAGGCTGCAGACCTGGTCCAGCAACTGGCTCCTGGAGTTCAATCCCACCAAGTGCAAAGTCATGAGGATTGGGGAAGGGCAAAGAAGACCGCAGACGGAGTACAGTCTAGAGGGGCAGACACTACAAACATCACTCAACGAAAAAGATCTTGGGGTGAGTATAACACCAGGCACATCTCCTGAAGCGCACATCAACCAAATAACTGCCGCAGCATATGGGCGCCTGGCAAACCTCAGAACAGCATTCCGACATCTTAATAAGGAATCGTTCAGGACCCTGTACACCGTGTACGTTAGGCCCATATTGGAGTATGCGGCACCAGTTTGGAACCCACACCTAGCCAAGCATGTAAAGAAACTAGAGAAAGTGCAAAGGTTTGCAACAAGACTAGTCCCAGAGTTAAGAGGTATGTCCTATGAGGAGAGGTTAAGGGAAATCAATCTGACGACACTGGAGGACAGGAGAGATAGGGGGGACATGATAACGACTTACAAAATACTGAGAGGAATTGACAAGGTGGACAAAGACAGGATGTTCCAGAGACTGGACACAGCAACACGGGGACACAGTTGGAAGCTGAAGACACAGATGAATGAAAGGGATGTTAAGAAGTATTTCTTCAGCCACAGAGTAGTCAGGAAGTGGAATAGTTTGGGAAGCGATGTAGTGGAGGCAGGATCCATACATAGCTTTAAGCAGAGGTACGATAAAGCTCATGGTTCAGGGAGAGTGACCTAGTAGCGACCAGTGAAGAGGCGGGGTCAGGAGCTTGGACTCGACCCCTGCAACCTCAACTAGGTAAGTACAACTAGGTGAGTACACACACACACACACATATCCAGACTCACATATACACTCCCCCCCCCTAACCACCGACATCTCACTCCTTCCCCTGATCCCTCCCCTCCCTCGTTCACCCTCCCCCTCCCCACTCCTCCCTCACATAGCCACAGTTCCTCCACTACCTCCCTCCCCACACTCTGACATACACACTACTAACCTAACATACAGAATTACATAGGTTTCCCACTCTGAGGCAATCAGGATAAAACAAAAATGGGTTGCCAGAGAGCAACAAGAAAAACCAAGGGACAGGAGGAGGAAGCTGCAAAGGAAGATTGGGCAGCAGAGCTCATAAAAAGGGATCATGAATGGGAAAAGAAACTAGAAGAACTTAGCATGAGAATGGAAGAGAGGATAGATATGGAAAGCAGGAAGTGGGAGGTGCAAGCCAAAGCAGCAGAGGCTAGGATACAGAGTTTAGAAGAGGAACTGAAAAATCTGAAACAGCCTAAAGAACTAAAGAACATTTTGGGATTGACAACAGAGACTGCTACCTCAGTCACAAATAAGGGGACAGTAGGGAAAGAAGGAGCAAAACTGCATGGAGAAGCTCTATCAGAGGAGACTGTAGTAAATGAAAGAGCTAAGCTTTATGTGGAGGCCCTAACAGACCACAGCAGAGCCCAGGGAAAGCCGAGAAGGGAAAATGACAGGCCACTGAGCCCAAGTACATTAGCTAGTGAAACTGAAGAAAGGAAAGCTGCAGTGGAGGAAACCAAATTGAATGAGGGGATACACAGGGATATGCAGTGGGAGAATGAAAGGGTGAGGTCAGTCTTTGTGTATGGGCTCCAGGAAGTTGAAGGGGAAACATATGAAGCAAGAAAACAAGGGGAAAAAGCAATTGAAAGCATCATGAAAGCAATAGGAGAAGACATGACCCAGCTGGAAAATTTTCGGAGAATAGGGGGGTTTGTAAAAAAAAGAACCCGGCCAGTGAAACTGACCTTCAAGGCAGAAGCGACTCGGAACAGGATCCTGCAGGAGAAAGCACAATTAAGGGACATGCCGGCATACAGGAAGGCGTATCTCGACCGCGACAGAACACAAGAAGAAAGGCAGAAACTGAGAGAGATGGTACAAAGGCGAAAGGAGGAAAGAGAGGGGATGGAGAAGACAGACAGGAGATCCCAGACCCAGGAAGATCAAATACAGCCTCCCTCACAAATTCCTATAGAAGCCTCCCAACCAGGTCAACCCCAGTGCAACCAAACGCTCTAAATCAAAACACCCATGCCACATCCAATGCCCCCACCCACTGCATTACAAACTCCACCCCCACAGCAACAACCCATAGTTCCTTATCAGGTCTCCCACTTCCCCAACCCCAATATACCTCCCAGACCACAGTCTTAGAAAAGAAGTTGAAGGTGTGGTATACAAATGCAGATGGAATAACAAATAAGTATGAGGAGTGGCACGAAAGAATCAAGGAGACATCCCCAGACATAATAGCACTCACAGAAACAAAACTCACCAGAATAATAACAGATTCAATCTTTCCATCCGGATATCAAATCCTCAGGAAAGACAGAGGGAGGAGAGGGGGAGGAGGAGTTGCACTGCTCATTAAAAACCAGTGGGGTTTTGAGAAAATGGAAGGAATGGATGGCACGGGCGAAAGGGACTACTTAGTAGGAACAATCCAGTCTGAGGGACATAAAGTGATAATTGCAGTAATGTACAACCCACCACAGAACTGCAGGAGGCCAAGAGAAGAATACGATGAGAGCAACAGAGCAATGATCGACACACTAGCCGAGGTGGCCAGGAGAGCACACATGGGGGGAGCAAAGTTACTAGTTATAGGTGATTTCAATCACAAGGACCACTTTAAAAAATGGGTCAGTATCATAATCTTTGGATACCCTCTCTACATGGACCCATCCCATCTGACTCTCAGTGAGCATATCATCAAGCCTAAAAGACTTAAAGGAAAATCCCAATTTACTGCCAGTTGGGTAGGTCCTGTGCCCCTCCCCCGAAATATCTGGGTGCATGGTTTACGTTTCCTAAACATCGAAGTGTACCTACCCCCTAAACGTAGGTGTTACAAATGCCAGCACTATGGCCATGTTGCAGTAGACTGTGGAATACTACATTCTTGGTGTGATAAGTGTGCTGGGAAACATTCCACCAGAGAATGCACAGTAGGCCTTGACAGCCAAAAATTTGAGTGTATTAACTGTAAAGAAGTTGGGGTTACAGTTTCCCACAAGGACTGCAGTCAGAACCCAAACAACCTTCGATGTAAACCTGATAACAGTCCTTTAATGGTAACTGAGGATGAGGCCATCCAGTCTACCACAGCCAGATCTGAGACTGAACCTCTGCAAAGTGTGCAAGAACCCCACCTCACTGCAAAGGATTCTGGTGATACCAGAATGCCATCACACACACCAGCTGTGGAGGAGCTAGCCATCCCTGCTAGCACATGTGGAACTACTGGTCTGCCACTACTGATACCTATGGCTACACCTGAATATGAGGATGAGTTTGTCATTTTTCCCAATACACACAACTACAACAGTCAGACGGACACCACACAGGTAACCCCCCTGGAAATTGGAGATGAGTCAGATGCACAGGACCTACCTGCAATGAATGATGAAACAGACTTGCCACAGGCACCATCAGAGAACACTAATGTAACCATGGTACCCGTTAAGGTGATAGGTGTTAAAGAAAGCACTAACTCAGAAGTGCCATCCTCCGGAGAGGCATTGGATTCGCCTGGCCTTCCTCTTATTATAACAAATTTCCAGAAAAAAATTGAGCATCTTGAATAGATCCTGACAAGTTTAATAAATATATGTAATCAGGATGATGCTCTTGAGCATGGTGATGATGTCAAAAGTGCAGCAATCCCAGTTCAGTTTCCAGCAATTTGTAAGAAAGAAGCCCATGACTCTTGCCTTCAAAACTTGCCTTTTAACTGGCTGTCAAGATGCCGAAAAATGCTTAAAAAAAAAGGTCCTGAAGATAAAGACGTACAAACTATGCTATTTGCTCTTAAGTGCCTGCACACTGTAGTCAAAGCATAATAGTTTTACAATCTTATGAGCAAGAGATTGTAATAACTCACTACAATGGATACATTACAAATCTTTTCATGGAACATTGCTTCCATCAGGAAGCGGTTGCCTGACTTACATCATATTAGTGCAACCAAGAATATTGATGTCATCTGTTTGCAGGAATGTAGATTGAAAGATGAAGCACCTCAACCAAACTTGCCTGGATATGCAGCTTATAACCTAAGGTCAACCAACTGTTGTGTGATGTATGTCAGAAAGAACTTGCCA
This sequence comes from Cherax quadricarinatus, assembly GCF_038502225.1. NCBI lineage: Eukaryota > Metazoa > Arthropoda > Malacostraca > Decapoda > Parastacidae > Cherax > Cherax quadricarinatus. The sequence continues at coordinate 10,165,192 of NC_091302.1, read as the reverse complement.
CATTCACTCCTTTCCTTGCAGAGTCGAGTTAACATGCAGTATCATGGTGTCAAAGTATATGAAGGCGATTTTTCCATAAACATTTTTAATCTCTATGCCCCAGCGAACCAGCTTCGACCTGATGCTTTACCAGATCGCATCAATAGTGAACCTACCATCATTCTTGGAAATTTTAATGCCAGACATAAGAATATTGGTGGGTCTATAACAAACACCAATGGAACTAAACTAGTGAAATTGCTAAATGAGCACGATAATGTTCGAATTGTGGGTACTACTGAGCCTACTCACATATATGGTGGCATACTAGATCTGTGTCTTGGATTTAATACATCATATACGATGCATGACTCTGTCATAGTTGATGATCTTCTATCTGATCACTTCCCAAGACTAACAACTGTCAATCTTTATGATCTTCTATCTGATCACTTCCCAAGACTAACAACTGTCAATCTTTATCACATCTCCAGCAATCAAGGAGCTAAATACAGAAGGAGGAAACTTATTCTCAAACCAGAACACAGAGACAACTTTATTAACCACTTGGATCAATGGTATAAGAATTACGAGCCCATTGGCACACAAAAATTTAATGATGATTTAATTACCACTACTGAGAGTGTTCTCACAGATCAAGTGGGCAGGAATAGGAAACAAAGACCCTCCAATATAAATAACAATAAAAACCAATGTAAATACTATAATGATCCACAGCTACGCAATCTAACACATGCAGCTAGGAGGATTGGTAAAGCATACCGTGAATGTAGAACCCCAGACCTGCTCAGAACGTTCCAAGCTGCACTAACAAATGCAAGGAATAGAAAGCAAGAACTTAGGCAACAGGAATGGGAACAGTTTGTTAGTGGTTTAAATAAGTCCACCCCTTTAAGTTTGGCTTGGAAAGGTATAAATAAAATAACCAGGAAAAAGACTGGCAATGTTGCTCATCCCTTTCCCCTTGAAAAAGCAAATGACCTCATAAATGACTGGTCCAAAACATCCAGGCATGAAAACCTTCCATCTCATATGAGAAAAAATTTAGAGAGTACTTCTGAAGAAATGTTGAAACTGATTAATTTTATGAGCCAAAATATTGATGAGAGTGATTGCCTCTTTACCGAGTATGAATTAGATAATGCATTAACTAAAGGTTGATCAACTGCTCCTGGAGAGGATGGTATAACCTATGATATTCTCAGAACTCTAAGGCACGTGCCTGATAACCCTTTGTTGGCACTGTATAATCTCAGTTACATTGAGGGCGTTCTTCCTACTTCCTGGACCAATAGTCTCATTGTGCCTATCCCTAAGCCCCAACAGCCTGATACATTTAGGCCGATCTCCTTAACTAGTTGTCTTTGTAAAACTTTTGAAAGAATGATATTTAACAGACTGTACTACAGAATCAGACACCAACTTTCCCCCTACCTCTATGGGTTCATGAAAGGTAAAAGTGTGCAGAACTGTATTTCCACCTTTCTCACTGCACACACCTCTACTAGTTTTACCACTTTTCTTGATCTAAAATCTGCATTTGATATTGCGAACAGAACCGTTATACTACATGAACTAGCCAAAATGAATATTGGTGGTAGCTTACTCTGCTGGATAATAGGATACCTGTCAAATAGAGTATCCTCTGTCCTTTACCAAGGCTTCAGAAGTGATTCTAAAAAAATGTCTTTAGGTACACCGCAGGGAGGAGTTCTTAGTCCCATGCTATTTAATATTCTGATTAATGCTCTCCTAAATGCTCTACCTGCCTCACCTAAACATATAGCTATAATCTATGCTGATGATATCATGATCCATACAACAGGGCATAAGAAGATGAATACCATTCTTAATGAAGTTCAAGCAATTTGTAATCGACTAGGCCTCATAATATCTTCCTCTAAAACAAAGATATTAACAAGCAAACGACATCCCCCACCCATCTATTTGCAGGGTGAAATCATTAGCTACGTTAAAACTTACAGATATCTTGGTGTAGATGTACCCTTTAACAAATCCACTATACCACAACTAAACAAGAAATGCAAAGCTAGGCTAAATGCTCTCAAAGCTGTTGCTGGCTACAGCCCCAACTATGGTGCTAATGTGAGAATCGTGAGAATGATGTACATAGCCTATGTTAGGTCCTTAATTGATTATGCTGCTCCCATGTTGACATTAGCTAGAGAAAGTTCTCTCCGACCCTTGGAGTTAATGCAAAATGAAGCTCTCAGGATTATTCTTGGCTGTCACAGATCTGCAAAAGTTCTTAACATGAGGAAGGAGCTTGGTATTTCTAGTATCAGTGATAGGATTATTCAGATTAACACTGTACTCGGTATTAGAATGTTGAAAAACGAACCAGACACTCACAATGAATCTTACCAAGTGTCTAGAGGCAAATACACACAGATCTAAATGGACTGTGAAAACGTGCAATTACATCAAGTTTTATAACCTGCATGAACTGTATCACTGTAGGCAACAAGAGCATTTCACCCCTCCGTGGAAGATATGTTCACTTAATATCACATACCTGCAAGTCCCTCCCAAGAAGCTCATTGCTAGTAATCCCTTCCTTAAATCACTTGTTAGAGCAACTGCTCAAGAAGAAATTTCTCACCTAGCTGGTAGTAATAAGTTATCACAAGTTATATACACTGATGGATCTAAACAGGAGTCTTCTGGCAGGGCTGCATCTGCTCTTGTTGCCACCTCCCTTGTTAAAAACGATAATAAATTTGTTGAGTTAGGCATAAGAACTAACAACTGGGCGTCTACACTGCAAACTGAATTGTTTGCAATCCTAATAGCGCTAAAGCTAACCTATGACACTGAGCTTGACTCTATCATCATTACTGATTCTATGTCATCATTGAAGGCTCTTGACTCATATAATGACTCAAACAACATGCTCATTGGAGAAGCCAGGTATAGATAGTCAAAAATTAGGGACAAAGGAATTAATGTACAATTGCTAAGGATCCCATCACACATTGGATTACTCATTCATGATAAAGTTGATATGTTAGCCAAGAAGAGTACCCAGAAGGAGAATGTAGAATATAACTTTGGTATAACTGTGTCTAGCATTAGGAATAATATTAGGAGAGAAGTAAATAATGAAAATGAATGTTATAGAAATGCAGTTAGAAGCCTGAGTAGATCTATAACCCACTATGATAACATGAACGTAGATAAGTATGTTTATGGAGCAACGTGCAATGTGAACAGACTGACTGATGTTGTAGTGGCCAGGCTTAGGCTTGGTTATAAGTACTTCTGGCAGTTTGGGAGACACACAGATGATGATCAAACTAAATGTAAATTATGTGATCAGGTATATGGTCACTCTCTTGAACACTATGTGCTTAAATATCCACGTACTGAGGAATACAGAGACAGACAGTATAATAATCTATGTGACATGTCAAGATATCTTATTAATGAAAATAAGATACCAGATATACTAAGCAAATTTCCTACATTTGCTTGTAACAGATAAGCGAACTATATATATGTAGATATAAATCCATATGTATTCCTGTTAACCCTTTGGGGCCTAGTTCCTAGGCCTTTTGTGTATCCATATGCTCTCGCGCAACCGTCCACAGGATGGATATGGGGTGCACATTAAACTAGCCACTTCGGTGGCAAAATCTACTCTAATCAATCATAAGGAGATTGACTGGAAAAACCTGGAGCCCCATGGGGGTCCCGAAACATGGAGAGCCAAGATGACGGATGTGGTACTGGAAAACCTCATGCATCAACATGTTAGAGACACTACCAGAGAGAGAGGAGAGGATGAACCAGCAAGACTGGACCTTGTATTCACCTTGAGTAGTTCGGACATCGAGGGTATCATGTATGAAAGGCGCCTGGGAGCTAGTGATCATGTGGTTCTGTGCTTCGACTAATTAGTTGAGCTCCAAGTGGAGAGAGTAGCATGAACAGGCTGGGAAAACCAAACTACAAAAGGAGGAACTACTCAGGCATGAGGAACTTCCTTCAAGACATTCAGTGGGAGAGGGAACTGACAGGAAAACCAGTACAAGAAATGATGGACTATGTGGCAACAAAATGCAAGGAGGCAGAGGAGAGGTTTGTTCCCAAGGAAAACAGAAATAATGGGAAGAAAAGAACGAGTCCTTGGTTCACCCAAAGGTGTAGGGAGGCAAAAACTATGTGTACTAAAGAATGGAAAAGGTACAGAAGACAGAGAGCTCAGGAAAATAAAGAGATTAGCCGAAGAGCCAGAAACGAATATGCACAGATAAGAAGGGAGGCTCAGCGACAATATGAAAATGACATAGCATCAAAAGTAAAGACTGACCCGAAGCTGTTG
>NC_091302.1:10070844-10158344 GCF_038502225.1 Cherax quadricarinatus | reverse complement strand
GACTTGGACTCTGAAGAGGGAAGTCAGAGGAAGGTCAAAGGTCAGAGCTCTACCTCAGAATGGCCAGAGGTCAGAGCACCACCTCAGGGAGGCCAGAGGTCTGAGCACCACCTCAGGGAGGCCAGAGGTCTGAGCACCACCTCAGGGAGGCCAGAGGTCGGAGCGCGATCTCTGAGAGGCCAGAGGTCAGAGCACTAATTCAGGGAGATCAGAGGTCAAAGCTCCACCTTAGGGAGGTCAGATGTCAAAGCACTACCTTAGGGAGATCAGAGGTCAGAGACCACCTCAGGGAGATCAGAGGTCAAATCACCACCTTAAAGTGGTACTTTGATAATGGATTGAGCTCAAGCTCATGGCAAGACAGCCAAAATAAATAGCGACATAAGCAAATTTGCTGATGACACCAAAATAGGCCGTCCAATTCATTCTAATGAGGACACTAGAGCACTCCAGGATGATTTGAATAGACTGATGCAATGGTCGGAGAAGTGGCAGATGCAGTTTAATATTGACAAATGCAAAGTTCTAAATGTTGGACAGTTAAATAACCATGCCACATATAAACTAAATAATGTAGATCTTAATACTACTGATTGCGAAAAGGATTTAGGAGTTCTGGTTAGCAGTAATCTAAAACCAAGACAACAGTGCATTAGTGTTCGCAATACAGCTAACAGAATTCTTGGCTTCATATCTAGAAGTATAAATAATAGAAGTCCTCAGGTTGTTCTTCAACTCTATATATCCTTGGTTAAGCCTCATTTAGACTATGCTGCTCAGTTCTGGTCACCGTATTACAGAATGGATATAAATGCTCTGGAAAACGTACAGAGGAGGATGACAAAGATGATCCCATGTATCAGAAATCTTCCCTATGAGGATAGACTGAGGGCCCTGAATCTGCACTCTCGAAAGGCGTAGAATTAGGGGGGATATGATCGAGGTGTATAAATGGAAAACAGGAATAAATAAAGGGAATGTAAATAGCGTGCTGAAAATTTCCAGCCAAGACAGGACTCTCAGCAATGGTTTCAAGTTGGAAAAATTCAGACTCAGGAAGGATATAGAAAAGCACTGGTTTGGTAATAGAGTTGTGGATGAGTGGAACAAACTCCCGAGTACAGTTATTTAGGCTAAAGCGTTGTGTAGTTTTAAAAATAGGTTAGATAAATACATGAGTGGGTGTGGGTGGGTGTGAGTTGGACCTGACTAGCTTGTGCTGCTGGGTCTGGTGCGGTGCTCCATCCTTGAGTAGAGGTGCCCAGACTGGGTGGGTCATTGGACTAATCCGGGGGGGGGGTGTCATTGGTCTAATCCGGGGGAGGAACATGGACCTGCTCCGCATGGGTCAGTAGGCCTGTTGCAGTGTTCCTTCTTTTTTATGTTCTAATGTTCTTAACCCTACCAGGCCAGTGCTCTCACAACTTGTCCACGCAAGCCAAACAAGATTCATCATGCTAAATACATTTCTGTATTCCAGCCAGCGATGAACTGTATTCCAAGTCTCGTTGAAGCACTTTCTGGCAGTTTTAGGACTCTTTTACCACGGGTTCGATTCCTGCTCGTTTCCCGAGTTGAGTACGTAAATGCTTTGATTTTCGCTCGTCAACCAAGGATAATGAAAATGAGATACCAGTTATGTTAAGTAAATATCCTAAAAGTGCTTGCAACAGACAAGGCATATTGGAGAAATAATTCCTGTTCACTTTTTTGGGGACTACTTCCTAGGCTTTTATGCGGCTCATAAGCTCTTGCGCCACCGTTCACAGGATGGATACGGGATGCACAGTAAACTAGGCGCCATGATAAAATTTAAAGTATTTGAGGCGAACGTTGCACTACATGAAGAATTAGAAATGTGCAACATCTGGGTATCTTTATAGACGTTTCGCCATCCAGTGGCTTTATCAATATAATACAAGGACATAATATGAAAACTGTAGAATTACATGTACATACAAATGATGAGGTGAAAAGCTTTTTACCAATTCCAAGGCCGAGGGACTGATTGGTCTTTTGTATATAGTTCTAAAGTCTTCATATGTCCTTGAATTGTATTAATAAAGCCACTGGATGGCGAAACGTTTACAAATAAAGATACCCACATGCTGCACAAGTATCTAATCCTTCATCCTGTCGGTATTGTATATCAATCTTGCACCCTACACATCATCTCTGGCTGGAGGCGCACGTAAACAAAACAATTCCGGCAGCACAGGCCGCATCAACAATAAAGGTTAAGAGAAAAATACCAAAGATTACTACGAGGAGATATGAGAAATGGAGAAGCTGACAGGGAACTAAAATTTCAAATTAGCGTATTAAACAAATGGAACAAGTTAGCGAAGAATCTAGGAGGCCAACTCAATATAAAAGGAGATACGAAAACAGACTTAGGAAGCCACGCCATTTAATCAGAATGAAAAGGCCAGGCCCATGCTCAACAGCTGAGCCTAAATCCTGGCAAATATAACTGGTTAAATACAACTAGAAGAACAGACACACAAAGGTCCGATAAGAAAACATAATAAAAATGTGATAACAAACACGTTAATAAAAAAAATACGAAAACAAAGCCAGCAATAAGAAGAACAAAACAGGAAATGGAGAGGACAAAAGACAATATTATAAAAGTAGGAAATATAATGGAGACAGGAAAATTGCCTTAACAGAGTAACAGATAAGTAGATAGATAGATAGATAGATAAAATGGGATCAAGAAAAAATAAGTGAGAACTAACAACTGGAAAACTCGAAAATTTATACGAATAAATTTATTACAAAAATCAGGACATGGGCAAATATAAAATAGATCATACATACGTTCTATTTTACTAAATAGAAAAAAAGGGAATATTACTTTTATTTTTGAAAAAGGCTTCTAAGAAAATATTACAAAACTTAAGAGAGAATGAATGCAATTAAGACTGGGACTGACTCTCTCTCCTAATGAATTTCCAGAGTTTCATAGACGACCCAAAAAAAAATTTTCATACAAAAGGACTTTTAAAAAAAAAATCAAAGAAAAGAATTTTTGAAAAAAAAATGTCTGAAAAAAGGTGAACTGACATTTGACTGGAAAGAGAGGTGGTAACTGTTCAGCTGGTGGGAGGTAACTGTATTTCAGGTAGATGGTAACTGTACACCAGCTGGGTGGTAACAGTACACCTGGTGGTAGGTAACTGTACATCAGGTAGGTGGTAAATGTACACCAGCTGGGTGGTAACAGTACACCTGGTGGAAGGTAACTGTACATCAGGTAGGTGGTAACTGTACACCAGGTGGGTGGTAACAGCACACCAGTTGGGTGGTAACTGTACACCTGGTCGGAGGTAACTGTACACCAGGTAGGTGGTAACAGTACACCAGTTGGGTGGTAACTGTACACCTGGTGGGAGGTAACTGTACATCAGGTATGTGGTAACTGTACATCAGGTAGGTGGTAACAGTACACCAGCTGGGTGGTAACTGTACACCTGGTGGGAGGTAACTGTATATCAGGTAGGTGGTAACAGTATACCAGGTGGGTGGTAACAGTACACCAGCTGGGTGGTAACTGTACATCAGGTAGGTGGTAACTGTACATCAGGTGGGAGGTAACTACATCAGATGGTAGGTAACTACAACAGGTGGTAGGTAACTATGCCAGGTAGTAAATACACCAGGTAGAAAGTAACTACATCAGGTGGTAATTAACTACACCAAGTGGTAGGTAACTACACCAGGTAGGAGGTAACTACACCAGGTGGTAGGTAACTACACCAGGTGGTAGGTAACTACACCAGGTGGTAGGTAACTACACCAGGTTGGAGGTAACTACACCAGTTGGTAGGTAACTACACCAGGTGGTAGGTAACTACACCAGGTGGGAGGTAACTACACCAGGTAGTAGGTAACTACACCAGGTGGTAGGTAACTACACCAGGTGATAGGTAACTACACCAGGTGGTAGGTAACTACACCAGGTGGTAGGTAACTACGCCAGGTGGTAGGTAACTACACCAGGTGGTAGGTAACTACACCAAGTGGGATGTAACTACACCAAGTGATAGGTCACTACACCAGGTGGTAGGCAACTACACCATGTGGGAAGTAACTACACCAGGTGAGATGTAACTAAACCAGATGGTAACTACACCAGGTGGGATGTAATTACACCAGGTGGTAGGTAACTACATCAGGTGGGATGTAACTATACCAGATGGTAGGTAACTACACCAGGTGGTAGGTAAGTACACCAGGTAGTAACTACACCAGGTGGGACGTAACTACACCAGGTGGGACGTAACTACATCAGATGGTAGGTAAGTACACCAGGTGGTAGGTAACTACACCAGGTGGGATGTAACTACACCAAGTGGTAGGGCACTACACCAGGTGGTAGGTATCTATACCAGGTGGAAAGTAACTACACCAGGTGGGAGGTAACTACACCAGAAAGTAACTAACTACACCAGATGTAACTGGGTAGGTAACTACACTACACCAGGTGATGTAACTACAAGGTAGTAACTACAGCAGGTGGTAGGTAATCACACCAGGTGGGAATTAACTACACCAGGTGGGATGTAACTACACCAGGTGGTAGGTAACTACACCAGGTGGGAAGTAACTACACCAGGTGGGATGTAACTACACCAGGTGGTAGGTAACTACACCAGGTGGGAAGTAACTACACCAGGTGGAATGTAACTACACCAGGTGGTAGGTAACTACACCAGGTGGGAAGTAACTACACGAGGTGGGACGTAACTACACCAGGTGGTAGGTAACTACACCAGGTGGTACGTAACTACACCATGCGGGAAGTAACTACACCAGGCGAGACGTAGCTCGACGCACTAACTTAGCTGTCACACATCGCGGATTCTTCACTTCTAAACACAAACTTCAACTTAAAACCTTTGCACACAATTTCATTTTGAACTGTTAAAAATACGAGAGTGTAAGATAACTGGTTGAGGGTAAGACTGGTTGTGTACACAGTTTCTATCTGACGTTATTAAGGTTAAATTCACATGTGACTACCAGACTAGAAATGAAAAAAAAAAAGGACCAGGACGGAGCGAAACGTATTCAAATCTTTATTCCCGTTTTGTGGACTAGTTGTGGTTTTTTCCAGCTACATTATTTGATTTTTTTATACTGTATCTGTATAAATCCTCAACAATGCTTCTCTCTCCTTGTTTTATTTACTTTTTTTTACCATCTACACGCCATAGTTTCAAATTTCCAGTTTTATGAAAATGTACACTGTTTATTCTATGTTTGTTTTAGATCTGATTTTACTGCAAATGTTTCCAGATAAATAAAATCTAGATGGTAGCTTTGATTTACCAAAACATTAATAATTATTCTGTGTATAAATATACCAAAAAGTATATGTTTTATCTCCTGATGACACATACTCCATCACACACACACACACATGATAACGACATATAAAATACTGAGAGGAATTGAAAAGGTGGACAGAGACAGAATGTTCCAGAGATGGGACACAATATCAAGGGGACACAGTTGGAAATTGAAGACACAGATGAATCCCAGGGATGTTAGGAAGTATTTTTTCAGTCACAGAGTAGTCAGGATGTGGAATAGTTTGGGAAGCGATATAGTGGATGCAGGATCCATTCATTGTTTTAGGCAGACGTATGATAAAGCGGGGAGTGACCCAGTAGCGGCCAGTGAAGAGGAGGGGCCAGGAGCTATGACTTGACCCCTGCAACCACAACTAGGTGAGTACACACACACACACACAAAGTGTTTCTTCAGCCTTAGTGTTGTCAAGAAGTGAAGCACTTTGGAGAGTGGTGGAAGCGGGATACATACACAGCTTTAAGAACAGATACGATAAGGCTCTTCAAGCCTGGAGAAAATGAACCAAGTAGTGACAAGCGAAGAGGTGGAGCCAGGAGCTATGAATCGACCCCACCCCTTGTAATCACATATAGGCGAGTACTCACACACACACCAGTAAAGAGGCGGGGCCAGGAGCTGTGATTCGATCCCTGGAACCACAACTAGGTGAGTACACACATACACACAGGAGACAGGATGTTCCAGAGATGGGACACAGCAACAAGGGGACACAATTGGAAGATGAAGATACAGATGAGTCACAGGGATGTTAGGAAGTATTTCTTCAGTCACAGAGTTGTCAGGAAGTAGAACAGTCTGGAAAGTGACGTAGTGGAGGCAGGATACATACACAGCTTTCAGAAGTGGTATGATGAAGGTCAGGGAGCAGGGAGAGTGACCTAGTAGCGACCAGTGAAGATGCGGGGCCACGAGCTGTTACTCGACCCTTGCAACCATAACTAGGTGAGTACGTACACACACACACACACACACACACACACACACACACACACACACACACACACACACACACACACACACACACACACACACACACACACACATGGGTATTGAGAGAGGGAGCAGAGGCGCTATGAGTACCCCTAACAACAATATTCAATACATCTATCGAAACAGGGAGATTGCCTGAGGCATGGAAGACAGCAAATGTAGTCCCAATCTTTAAAAAAGGAGACAGACATGAAGCATTAAACTACAGACCAGTGTCACTGACATGTATAGTATGCAAAATCATGGAGAAGATTATCAGGAGAAGAGTGGTGGAACACCTAGAAAGGAAAGATCTCATCAACAGCAGCCAACATGGTTTCAGGGACGGGAAATCCTGTGTCACAAACCTACTGGAGTTCTATGACATGGTGACAGCAGTAAGACAAGAGAGATGGGTAGGTGGACTGCATTTTCTTGGACTGCAAGAAGGCGTTTGACACAGTTCCACACAAGAGATTAGTGCAAAAACTGGAGGACCAAGCAGGGATAACAGGGAAGGCATTACAATGGATCAGGGAATACTTGTCAGGAAGACAGCAGCGAGTCATGGTACGTGGCGAGGTGTCAGAGTGGGCACCTGTGACCAGCGGGGTCCCACAGGGGTCAGTCCTAGGACCAGTGCTGTTTCTGGTATTAGTGAACGACATGACGGAAGGAATAGACTCCGAGGTGTCCCTGTTTGCAGATGACGTGAAGTTGATGAGAAGAATTCATTCGATCAAAGACCAGGCAGAACTACAAAGGGATCTGGACAGGTTGCAGACCTGGTCCAGCAATTGGCTCCTGGAGTTCAATCCCACCAAGTGCAAAGTCGTGAAGATTGGGGAAGGGCAAAGAAGACCGCAGACGGAGTACAGTCTAGGGGGCCAGAGACTACAAACCTCACTCAAGGAAAAAGATCTTGGGGTGAGTATAACACCAGGCACATCTCCTGAAGCGCACATAAACCAAATAACGGCTGCAGCATATGGGCGCCTAGCAAACCTCAGAACAGCATTCCGACATCTTAATAAGGAATCATTCAGGACCCTGTACACCGTGTACGTTAGGCCCATATTGGAGTATGCGGCACCAGTTTGGAACCCACACCCAGCCAAGCACATAAAGAAACTAGAGAAAGTGCAAAGGTTTGCAACAAGACTAGTCCCAGAGCTAAGAAGTATGTCCTAGGAGGAGAGGTTAAGGGAAATCAACCTGACGACACTGGAGGACAGGAGAGATAGGGGGGACATGATAACAACATACAAAATACTGAGAGGAATTGACAAGGTGGACAAAGACAGGTTGTTCCAGAGATTGGACACAGTTGGAAGTTGAAGACAAAGATGAATCACAGGGATGTTAGGAAGTATTTCTTCAGCCACAGAGTAGTCAGGAAGTGGAATAGTTTGGGAAGCGATGTAGTGGAGGCAGGATCCATACACAGCTTTAAGAAGAGGTATGATAAAGCTCACGATACAGGGACAGTGACCTAGTAGCGACCAGTGAAGAGGCGGGGCCAGGAGCTTGGACTCGACCCCTGCAACCTCAACTAGGTGAGTACGCACACACACACACATATATATGTGTATATATATATATATATATATATATATATATATATATATATATATATATATATATATATATATATATATATATATATATATATATATATATATATATTAAGAATGGTTTCTTCAATTTTAACATGATTAATGTGGCCTCGTGACACTAGCGACCATCTCTCCTCCCCAAACTTCTAATTGAAAAGTTCATTTGTCTTGCTCAAAATACTTTTAACGAGAAGATTATTAAAGGATGAACTCACCTCCTCATTTGCTCAGAGTCATTTATCAATGACAGCTCTTATATTTTGTTTTAAATGGTGACTTTTCTTTCTCCTACAACAGCTGTTTTTTGTTCTAGTAACAAGCAGTGAATGTTCTTGTTGCTCCTACAAGAGCTGTTCTTGTTCCTCCTATAACAGCTATTCTTGTTCCCCTTAAAATATAAGATTGTTCTTGCTCCTCCGTTAATCCATTTCTAGTTTACTATTCTATGGCACTCGACTATCTCTTTCGTGTCTCTCTTCCAATATTTATCACTCCAATGTATCTTCCCGTCTTGCGAGGAAGAATTAATGCCCTGTTTTTGCGCACGGCTTTGTCCCCGTTTATCTTATCTCCTTTTTCCAAAGGTCAATAAAAACCCTTGACCGGCATTAAGGCACCTACCTCTGTCTCCCCTTGATACACATAACCTGCCCAAATTCTTGAAGTTATTCAGCATGTTTGTAATATGTAACATTTAAAAATGGGATACAAGGTGTAAGTTAGAAGGAAGAATTAGATCACATTCAAACTTTTTACAAATAAATATAGTCACCACTCACTATAAGCTAAGAATGAAATTATTTTAAGGTAAGTAATGTGTGTACTGTACATGCATTTTGTTTAGGCCTAGTTATATTGCTCACTTAATATAGCATAGAGTAAACATGTTACCATGCTTTTATATGCACTTAAAGGTGAAAAAAAGGCTAAGTGGGGGCCCTCCTGTACGTCAATGCTATGCAATACCGACAAGTTGATGAATTAGACACATGTGCAACATCTAGGTATAGATAATGGGAGACGTTTCGCCAACTAGTGGACCTATCAGTACAATAGACATGAGCCAAAGACTGTAGAAGAGGAGGTAAATCATTCTGTCAGCCTTGACCATATAAATATATGGTCAAACGTCTACAAATAAAGATACCCATATGTTACACATGTGTCTAATTCGCCAATTTGACGATACTGAATACCATTGATATACTGATACCCAGGTACCGTACAGGTATCTAATTCTTCATTGTAACTCACACCTTCTCTCCCGTTTTTGAAAGTTATATATTGGAAAAAAAAGCCGACTTATTCATCATACCTGGGTATCATTGTTTAAAGAAGATTCGCCAGCCAGTGTTTTTTTTTTTTTTTGTAATTCCTTACCGAGATGACATAGATAAGAAACAGGTGTACTTGCCTTCAGAACCGGCTGTGGTCTGCTCACTGCCTTAGAAACCAAAGGATCTTACCTGAAATAGAGAGAGACTTTAGGAATATATTATCACTATTATTTTTATAGTTGAAAAGATATAGTTATGGAAGATCCCTTTTCCGCTCAGAAGGAAAACTGTTAGTTAATTGAAAGATTTTATATATCCTGCAAAAAAAAAAAATGAATACCTTTCCGCTACACACACACACACACACACACACACATACACACACACACACACACACACACACACACACATACAAACACACACACTCGACCGCAACAGAACACAAGAAGAAAGGCAGAAACTGAAAGAGAGGGTACGAAGAGGCAAGGACGAAAGAGAGGCAAAGACGGAGATGAGCAGAAGAACCCAGACTCAGGAGGGAGAGAAACTACAACCTCCCTCAGAATCACCTACAGAAGGACCTCAACCACGACAACCATAATGCAACCAAACAATCTAAGCTAAAACCCACACACCATACCCACTGCCACTACCCCCCTCACCCCCATAGTTCCCTGCCAGGTCTCCCACTTCCCCAACCCCAACGTTCTCCCCAGACTACAATTTTAGAAAAGAAGTTGAAGGTTTGGTATATGAAAGAATCAAGTAGACGTCCCCAGACATTATAGCATTCATAGACATGAAACTCACCACGATGATAACAGACGCAATATTCCCACCTGGATATCAGACCCTGAGGAAGGACAGAGGGAGCAGAGGGGAAGGAGGAGTTGCACTGCCCTTTAAAAACCGATGGGGATTTGAGGAAATGGAAGGAATGGACGAAATGGGCGAAAGGGGCTACATAGTAGGTACAATTCAGTCTGGGGGACCTAAAGGTAGTCATTGCAGTGATGTATATCCCACTACAGAACTGTAAGAGGCCAAGAGAAGAATATGAAATATATGAAGAATATGAATATGAGCAATGGTAGACACACTAGCTGAGGTGGTCAGAAGAACTCACACGGGTAGAGCAAAGCTACTAGTTATGGGTGATTTCAATCACAAGGAGATTTACTGAGAAAACCTGGAGTCACATGGGGGCCCCAGAACATGGATAACCAAGATGATGGATGTGGTACTGGAAAACCTCATGCATCAACATGCTAGGGACACTACCAGAGAGAGATGTGAGGATGAACCAGCAAGACTGGAACTCGTATTCACCTTGAGTAGCTTGGAGAACGAGGACGTCACATACGAAAGGCACCTCGGAGATAGTGATCACGTGGCTCTGAGCTTTGAAGTGGAGAGGGTAACAGAAGTAGGACTGGAAAAGCCAAACTACAAAAGAGGGGACTACACAGGCATGACGAACTTTCTGCAAGAGGTTCAGTGGTTAAGATAATAGGTAGGAAAATCAGTAAACGAAATGATGAACTACGTGACAACAAAATGCAAGGAGGCAGAGGAGAGGTTTGTTCCCAAGAGCAACAGAAATAAAAGTAAGACCAGAACGAGCCCTTGGTTTACCCAAATGTGTAGAGAAGCAAAAGCTAAGTGTGCTACAGAATGGAAAAAGTACAGAAGACAAAGGACCCAGGAAAATAGAAATTAGTCGAAAAGCCGGAAACGAGTATGTACAGATAAGGAGGGAGGCCCAGCGACAGTACGAAAACGACATTACATCGAAAGTCAAGTCTGACCTAAAGTTGTTGCATAGCCACATCAGGAGAAAGACAACAATCAAGTATCAGGTAATCAGGCTGAGGAAGGAAGGTGGGGAGCTCACAAGAAGCGACCAAGAAGTATGTGAGGAGCTCAACATGAGATTTAAGGAAGTATTTACAGTGGAGACAGAAAGGACTCCGTGAAGTCAGACTAGATGAGAACACCAACAATGGATATACCAACAAGTGCTGGATGAGGGGAAAGTGAAGAAGCTGCTAAGTGAACTTGATACCTCAAAGGCGGTGGGACCAAAGGACATCTCTCCGTGGGTCCTTAGAGAAGAAGCAGAGATGCTGTGTGTGCCTTAACAACAATTTTCAATACATCCATTGAAATTGGGCAACTACGTGAGGTATGAAAGATGGCAAATGTAGTCCTCATTTTTAAGAAAGGAGACAGACACGAGGCACTAAATACAGATCAGTATCACTCACGTGTATAGCATGCAAACTCGTGGAGATTATCAGGAGGAGAGTGGTGGAGTGCCTAGAATGGAACCAGCTTATAAACGACAACCAGCACGAATTCAGGGAAGGAAAATCCTGCGTCACAAACGTACTGGAGTTTTACGACAAGGTAACGGAAGTAAGTGACGAGATAGAGGAGTGAGTAGATTGCATTTTCTTGGACACAGTTCCTCACAAGAGATTAGTGCAAAAGCTGGAAGGGCACTGCAATGGATCAGGGAATACCTGACAGGGAGACAACAACGAGTCAAGGTACGTGACAAGATGTCGGAGTGGGCGCCTGTGACCAGCGGGGTTCCACAGGGGTCAGTCCTAAGACCAGCGCTGTTTTTTTGGTATATGTGAATGACATGACGAAAGGGACAGACTCAGAAGTGTCCCTGTTTGCAGATGATATGAAGATTAGGAGAAATAAATCGAATGAGGATCAGGCAGGACTACGAAGAGACCTGCACAGGCTGCAAGCCTGGTCCAGCAACTGGTTTCTTGAATTTAACCCTGCCAAATGCAAAGTTATGAAGATCGGGGAAGGGCAAAGAAGACCACAGACAGAGTACAGGCTAGGTGGCCAAATACTGCAAATCTCACTCAAGGAAAAGGATCTTGGAGTAAATATAATACTGAGCACATATCATGAGGCGCACATCAACCAGATAACTGCTGCAGCATATGGGCGCCTGGCAAACACGAGAATAGCGTCCCAATATCTCGGTAAGAAATCGTTCAAGACTCTGTACTGCGTGTACATCAGGCCCATACTGGAGTATGCAACACCAGTTTGGAACCCACACCTTTGTCAAGCATGTCAAGAAATTAGAGAAAGTGAAAATGTTTGCAACAAGACTAGTTCCAGAGCTAAGGGGAATGCCCTACGAATAGAGGTTAAGGGAAATCGGCCTGACGACATTGGAGGACAGGAGGGTTAGGGGATACATGATAACATACAAAATACTGCGAGGAATTGACAAGGTGGACAGAGGCAGGATATTCCAGAGATGGAACACAGAAACAATGGGTCACAATTGGAAGCTGAGGACTCAGATGAGTCAAAGAGATGTTAGGAAGTATTTCTTTAGTCATAGAGTTGTCAGGAAGTGGGATAGTCTGGCAAGTGACGTAGTGGAGGCAGGAATCATACATAGTTTTAAGACAAGGCATGATAAAGCTCATGGAGCAGGAAAAGAGATGTGGCATGCAAAGAGTACGTAACCTTTATTCGGCGCATGTACACACCCTCATTTACAAGCTATCTCCCCCAACCAGCGAACCAGGTTGCTAAGAGTTGATGATGGGGCCCCGTCGTTCAACTAGTGACCAGGTTCTAGCCAATAAGAAGATGGTTTTGGCAATCGCAGAGGTTATGTGGGTACCGCTCTCCTGTCTGCCCTTGTCATTCCCATTCTAGAGCTGGTTGAAGCACGGTCTGCTATCTTGTGGCTTCTATTTCTGCTTTGCTTACCGTGGAGTGCACTATACTTATCTCTGTACATAGTGTACATATTGCTGTTATAAATTGGTGAAGGATAATATAAGTCTAAACTTTTTCTACTGTGTTTATTTGCTCCCATTACACCCGGGGTAACAGGCCATTTGGATCCTGGGTTGTAATAAGAGAGGATCTAGTAGCAATCAGTGAAGAGGCGGGGCCAGGAGCTACGAATCGACCCCTGCAACCACAAATAGGTGAGTACTCTCCTAACAAAATATAAGAGAGTAAATCTAGAAGCAATCTCTCCCAGGTTAGAAAGGGAGAGAAGGACAGAGAACGCAGTGGAGGGAAGGAAGAAAGATAGAGAAGAGCGAAAGGGGCAATAACTCGAAGAAAAAGTGGTGCAACAGACCAGCTAATAAAGACATCCACTTCTGGGAAGAAAAGAATCACGCTCTCTCTCTTTCTCTCACTCTTTCTTTTCAGTGTGTCAGACTAAAGTATTAGAAGGTTATCTGGTCGGAGACAGGGTGCGACACACGCTAGGGAGTGCTACACATGAACTAAAACCCACGATATACTGACAATAGGAGTGAAATATATACACATATATTTTTCCGTGGGATGTGTGAGAAGGGAGTGGGCGGGGTGGTGGGGAGGTTATTGTTAGAGGTGAAATACGGTTTGGGGGAAAGGGAGTGAGGATTTGCCAGTAGCTTCAATAGCTTTGGCGATTGTAGGTATCCAGTTGGTGTGTTCTGAAGACCAGCTGGTGTGGGTGGTACTGACGACCAGCTGGTGTGATCCTGAAGACCAGTTGGTGTGGCCCTGAAGACCAGGTCTGTGATACAACAAAAGGTACGACGTCCTTTCCCGCTCCTCCAGTGGGAGACATATATTACTTGCGCACTCTGACGTCTCATACCCCAGACCGGCGGGTATTGTCTTGTTAGCGATGATATATATTCCCTCGTGTAATGTATTAATGTGTAACCCATATATTTATTGAGCAGGAGAGCGTTAGTGTGTACAACAGGGCTACCACTACGGTATGGAACGGTATTTTTTTTCGATTTTCGTGCCTATCAGAAATGTAGATAAAGACTAATGGACTAATTACATAAGGCTCCAGGCTGAGGGATTGGTTACCTAAATCTCCTTCTGATCTTCATTACTCTTCTTTATACTGGACTGACGAAGCCGTGTGGCGAAACAATTCCCCAATAAAGATACCTATCAGAAATGCTGTACCGTAATTTCCTATCGTATGTTCTATAAAAAAAATCAACCGCTCCGTGCCGCTCTGCGACGCACAAGCGCGCTTGCCTACACAAGGTGTGTCTCCGTTTATAATGCTGAGCTTCTGTAATCTCCATTTAAGAGATTAAAAGTATTCTTAACTGGTGGCGTACAGGTGATAAACAGTCTTAATGACCCAAGTGTGGTTAATTAACTGTAATTCTAACCTTCCCCAACACACACACGTCTTTATAACAGAAATAAGAATGGAGGTGCTGAATTAGAGACCAATATCTTTAGCATAATACACTATTAAACGTTTGGGAAAAATGTTACACGGAACAGGTTATTGGATTATCATTTTACTCGCCAAAAATATTGATCCCAAGTGGATCACTTTGGGCATAAAGTGTCTGGAAAGAAGTTTTAAGAAAAATCCAGCACGGATTTTGAGATTTACCATCCCCTCTTAATAACACACTGGAGCTTTAGAAACGAATCACAGAGATGAAATAAGAGAAAGGAAAGTATTGAACAAAAGAAAGAATTTGACGGAACCACCTCGGAGACAAATACAGATGTTAAAAGAAGAGACAGTGATTAAAGGGGGAATGCTTTGATGTATCACGAAGATACATCAGAAAGTAGCAGTAATATATGAAACATTATTGTGGAAGTCCCGTGGCAGGGTTGGCAACTCACTCAACTCACATACTGAGTGTCCGTGGTTCGATCCCCGTCATGGGTGGGCACATTATGTTTGTTTCCTTACATCTGCCGCCCCTGTTCACCTAGCAGTAAGTAGGTACCTGGGTATTAGTCGATTGTTGTGGGTGGCATCCTGGAGAGTGGCAGTATACCTTATATAAGGTTGAGCTTTGAAATGAGCGGACTTAGGATAACAGCTCTTAGCCTATAAAATTAATTTGTATAAAAAAGTGAAAGGAATGAAGTCCGCTGCTGCTCCAAATAATAATAATTGGTAGAAAATACGGCGTGTAAATAAGATACACAATGCTGGTTATTTCCTTTTATTGTGAAGACGTTTCGTCCACTGGGCGAAACATCTGTGCAATAAAATACCATTACCTGTATTGTGTCTCATTTACATATTGCTTCTAAGTTCACAGTGTATCAGAAAAAATTGACTCTAACGTTCCTTTGTTTCCTGGTGATATATAACTAATGAGAAGGAAATGAACAAGAGAGGACAGAGACAAGCTCCAGGAAAACCTGGACAAGCTGCAAATGTGATCTAACTGATGGCCGCTGCAGCTGAATCCACAGTAAAGCTGAGGATAAGACCGGACACAGGGTACATCCTAAGAGGAGAGAAAACAGAGAGGAAGAGAAGACAGGCCTTGATCCAAGGAAAGCGAGCAAAAACTGAGTACCTACCATACCCAACGCTCCAAACAGCCCATTCTTCTGCTTATTCACTGACCCTTCATATAGGAGGGCCACGGTTCGAGTCCCCATTCATTCTTCACTTTATACTCTAACAAGGTTACTAGACATTCTTCGTGAGACTCACACATTCTGTTAGACAATAAACCATACAATTTTTTTTACTCCAATACGAGAGACCTTACTGGAGATTACTGTATACGTTTTTTATTTTAATTATTTCTATCACAAAGAACACTGAGGCATGGCACTCGCACATAACACATACAACACAACACTGAGGCATGGCACTCGCACATAACACATACAACACAACACTGAGGCATGGCACTCGCACATAACACATACAACACAACACTGAGGCATGACACTCGCACATAACACATACAACACAACACTGAGGCATGGCACTCGCACATAACACATACAACACAACACTGAGGCATGACACTCGCACATAACACATACAACACAACACTGAGGCATGACACTCGCACATAACACATACAACACAACACTGAGGCATGACACTCGCACATAACACATACAACACAACACTCAGGTCAGGATAAGATATTCACAATATGTATAATAGCAATTTCCGATGTGTTATGAGGGTGTGAAACTGATGCTTACTATGTGTTACTGATACCACCCACTACATGTGTTACTGATACCACCCACTACATGTGTTACTGATACCACCCACTACATGTGTTACTGATACCACCCACTACATGTGTTACTGATACCACCCACTACGTGTGTTACTGATACCACTCGTTGCATGTGTTACTGATACCACCCACTACATGTGTTACTGATACCACCCACTGCGTGTGTTACTGATACCACCCACTACATGTGTTACTGATACCACCCACTGCGTGTGTTACTGATACCACCCACTACATGTGTTACTGATACCACCCACTACATGTGTTACTGATACCACCCACTACATGCGTTACTGATACCACCCACTACATGTGTTACTGATACCACCCACTGCTGATGCCGTAAGATCCTTTGTGGGCTTAGCAGGTTTTTATAGATCTTTCATTGCCAATTTTTCTTCCATAGCTGCTCCTCCAACTGAGTTGCTTAAGAAAGATGCTCCTTTTGTTTGGACCTTCCGTCACGAAAGAGCATTCCAAACTCTAAAAGAAAAGCTAACATCTGCTCCAATTTTGAAATTTCCAGATTTTTCTAAGCCCTTCTATCTGACAACTGATGCTAGTTCTATTGGCATAGGTGACGTACTAGCTCAGAAGACTGATGGCAAGTACAACGCAGTTGCATGTTGCATTTGCTAGCCGAGTCCTTACGAAGGCTGAACGTAATTATACAGTAACTGAGCAAGAAGCTTTAGCAATAGTATGGTCTTTAAAGCACTTCCGAGACATTATTTATCAGTACTCTGTTCATGTCTTGGCAGACCATGCTCCACTGATACCTTTATTCCAGAACAAACAACCTACTGGAAGGTTAGCCAGATGGACCTTGACTATCCAAGAGTTCAATCCCACCTTTAGCACTTACCTGGCAAGTCAAATGTAGTCGCAGATGCTTTATCGCGACATGTTAGTATAGTAACTGCAGACCCTCCATTTACTGCCGAAGAGGTAAAGAATGCTCAACGAACAGATCCCATGTGGTCTGGTGTGATTCGATTCCTGCTCCAGGAAGATCTTATTCTGACTGTGAAGCCACCAGCACCCATCAGTGACTTCGTCATGAACCAAGAATTACTGTATCGAACAGCCGGGTTGGGTACTCCTAGCAGAAGAGTATACCAGTTAGTAATTCCACAGTCACTAGTGAATGTAGCCTTACAGCTAGTTCACGATGTACCAGGTGTTGCGCACCCTGGTATGGATTGTTCAGTAAAACAAGCCAGATTGAAATACTTTTGGCCTCGTATGGCAACTGATATTTCTGAGTATGTTAAGAAATGTAGTGTCTGCATGCAACATAAAGGTAATGTTAATGGTCCTAATCCAATCCAAGTGTATCCAACTACTAGCGAACCGTGGGAAAGAGTTGCACTAGATTTGTTAACTAATTTCCAATGTTCCCGCCACGCTAGCTGGAGATTCGTCTGTAAAAACTTGCATTTGTGGTCACAGTGGTGCTTGTGCTAACCTTCCTATGGTGTAGAAATATACCTAGTTGGACGAATCTTATTGTGGCTAGCTGGTGTAGTGGCTAACGCGACGGTCTGGAGTTTTGAGACTCTCTGACCGCGGGTTCAATCCCGGCTGGGGTATGGTTTATGGTAGACCATTTCACCAGATATTGTGAGTTAGTCCCTATTGCAGATAAGACTGCAGAGACAGTAGCTAAAGCGTTTAAAGAACGCATTATCTGCAGGCATACCACCTCTAAGTCCCTAGTAACAGATAATGGTGGTGAATTCTGTAATGAGATTCTTGAAAATTTGTGTACCTTGTACAAGATCTCTAAATCCACCATTGTTCCTCATCATCCTGCCAGTAATGGGTTAGAGGAATGTACCAATAAGAAAGTACTTGATGTCTTGAGAGCCACTATCTATCCCAACAGTGAAACTTGGGATGAAGTTATACCTGATGTGCAGCGTGCTATAAATTCTGCTTACAATGTTTCTACAGGTGACACTCCACATTATGCATTGTATGGTGTAGATAAACGTTTGCCTTATGAGTTGCTATATTCTAATCCGAAACCAAATTACAACTCTGATGATGATTTCATAGCAACTCGTACCAGCCTAGCTCAAAGCGTCTTTAGAAGAATCCGTGAAACACTTCATAAATCAACAGCAGAATTTACAAGAGTCGCAAACACTAGAGCAAAGCCGTCCAAAATCAAAGTAGGTTCGAGAGTTATGCTGACTAACAAAACGTCTGCAATGCCTAAGCTTGATCAAAAGTTTGTTGGTCCTTATCGAGTAATTGAACATATCACTGGTAATAAGTATAAGGTTAGAGAAATTAGTACTGGTCAGTATAAAGAATCGCATTTAGATCATATGAAGTTAGTATGTGATGATAATGATGTTCCAACCCAGACTAATGTGACAGACTCTGACAATCCTCCTGATCCTGTACTCTCTACCTCTGATACTCAGTCAAACGATCAACCTGAATGTCGTTATTCCCTACGTACACGACAGGTATTGAGAAATCCTCAAGTATCATTTGTTACTACCAATTCAGATTTGCCTCAAATACAACATGAGTTAGCCAGTGCAACAGAGTTTGATCCTCCCAGAGATGACACCCATTCTGCATATGTCAATCTCACCCTAGCAGAGTTGGGGTTAAATGTAAATAATCTGTATAGATGAATAATTACAGTATCAACTTATCAGTATTCAAGAATTTTTTTTTTGTGTTCACGTTCTCTCCGAATTCTGAGAGTTAACAGTCTAGATTTGAGTGCACCGAATCTGCCTTTCTGTTAAACACTTCTTTCTTTGTATATATTTTTTCCTCAGAATCCGTAGATCACATGAATACAGATCGATCGATCAAATTTTTTTTTATCACTTCTATTGTGTAATTCCAATGTTGAGTCTCATTCGATGAGTTGTGCTATATCATACCTTGTAATGCATTGCAGTTTCATCACAGTAAGTTTCATTATAGTCAATTACGTAAGCTTCCATTCCAATATTCTCCATATGTTATAATGTTCAATTGTTGTGTACTTTGACATTGTATAGAATCAGCCCAAGCCGTACACCTGCCATCTTTAGTTTGTATTAGCTGTATGTCAGGACGACATACGTTAGCGTCGCCGAGCTCTCAGTAGTAGTACCAGTTCCTAGTAACCAGTTACCAGTAACCAGTGTACCAGTAGATGACTCACTACCAACCGTCTGTGTGAATCACTGACTGTTATTCATGTTGCTGCTGACCATAGCATATTTTTGAATGCCTTACCCGCTAGGCATTTGTGAGTCAGTCTAAGATAGGGAGCAGGGAGAGGCAGGTCGGCTGATGGTGCTTCCCATTCTTCCCGTTATATATTATACGTACTACGTGAGCCTACGTGAGTATTTTTACCCAATCCACGTTATCGAACCCACATGACACTACATGTGTTACTGATACCACCCACTACGTGTGTTATTGATACCACCCACTACATGTGTTACTGATACCACCCACTACATGTGTTACTGATACCACCCACTACATGCGTTACTGATACCACCCACTACATGTGTTACTGATACCACCCACTACGTGTGTTATTGATACCACCCACTACATGTGTTATTGATACCACCCACTACATGTGTTACTGATACCACCCACTACATGTGTTATTGATACCACCCACTACATGTGATACTGATACCACCCACTACATGTTACTGATACCACCCATTACATGTGTTACTGATACCACCCACTACATGTGTTACTGATACTACCCACTACATGTGTTACTGATACCACCCACTACATGTGTTACTGATACTACCCACTACATGTGTTACTGATACCACCATTGCGACTACGTCTACTATAACACTAGACCAGATCGTCTGTCTCACTACTGTCATTTACCTGTGTTGATACTCAGATATGGTACATGCAAAGAGAGAGTGCGTTTTAAGGCACTATAATAACACATCAGCTTTATATGATAACACAGCAGGATATTCCCACCACAGCCAGCTGCTAGTATGAAGATAATACAAACGTTCTTTGTTTAAGAAATACACCTAGAAGTGTATTTTTCTCACAGTATATATGCTATGAGATTACGTTAATCCCTGTTTTAGGGATTACAATCTTTTTATCAGGTGTTGACAAGGTTATGTGCAGCCTTGATGACTACAGTGTGGCCGACAAGTTTTAAATCCCATTAACCAACTATCCAAAAGTTTAAATTTCGAGTTTTGACAGTGTATTTACATAAAATTTATTATCAGTTTAACTACTCGAGAATAATTTATTCCAGTGCTCGACATTACGAGCAAAGAAGTTTTTCTTTACGCTAATATGGGACCGACTTCCTTTAAATCTCATATAGTTATCATACAGTCTTATACAGTTATCATACAGTCTCATACAGCTATCATACAGTCTCATACAGTTATCATACAGTCTCATACAGTTATCATACAGACTGACTTTAAGCCAGTCTGAGCGTTATAACATTTCTTTAGCATACATGAATTAAATCTCACAGACTTAAATTTTTAAGAAAGAAAAATTGAGCCTGGCCCATGGCCGGGCTCCGGGAGTAGAAAAGCTCTCAGAACTCATCAAAGGTATATCAAAGGTTAATAGGGTTTAAAGCCTATCAACTACACAAAGGTCAGCAAGGCTGCATGTGACCTTTTCACCACCACAGAAGAATACTTTAATCCGGAAAATAGGGATTTAAATCAACTGCCAGAATATATACGCTGAGAAATACGCCTCTCGGTGTATATACCATTACTTTATGATATTAGCAATGTAGCAACACAGACAGCAAAGGAAGCTGCAAAAACGGCTTAAGCAACAGTAGCAGCAACCAACAACCGTTGAATAAACGGCAATAGCATCAGCAAATAGAAGCAGTAACAGCAAACTGTAGCAGCAGCCAGCAGATTAAGAGCAAAAACAGAATCAGTATCAACAGACGGAGCAGCAACAGCAGTAGCAGCCACAAGATACAGAAGCACACACATGAACAGCAGTAGCAGCAGTCATAAACAGCAGATGCAGCAGCAGCACCCAGCATATATAGTAGCAAAAACAGAAGATGCAACAGCATCAAGAGTAGCAGCCTGCAAAAACAGAAGCATTAACAACAGACACAGCATCATCAGCAACCAGCAGATACAGCATCATTAACAGACACAGCATCAACAGCAACTAGAAGATAGAACAGGAAAAACAGAAGCATTAATAACAGACGCAACAGCAGTAGACTCAACAGCAGCACACGCACCAGCAGCAAAAGAGACTTGGTTATCGTTATATTTCTCTGCTGTAAGCTTTGAGGCGGACACGTGACAGTGCAGATTATCCAGCGTTGACACTAAAGTTGCACGTCCAACACATAACTACGCCCACTTCCACATGTGGGAGGGCATGGGCGTCCACCATTCAAATTAGGAATGACATGAGTAAAAGCATTAGCGCGATGGAGAATAAAAAGTCACAATACCGTGACTGGAACAATTCACCAAAAATCCGTACCTTAGTTCCTTTCCTAAATGCAAGATTTTGAAGAATGGACGCGATCTCAGGAAGTAAAGGCAAAAAAAAGATGTAGATAAGGAAACAGTAAATAGCCAGATGTGGAAGAATGAGAATAGACGGAGGGAGATAGGAGAGATGGAATACGGAAGAGAGGACATTTCTCGAGTAAGCCGGAGAGGAATAAACGAAGGCCTGTAAGAGGCATACCCTTTTATTACTACTATTATTTAATTCATGGGGAAAATAATGAGTAGCGGAGATGATTTTTAGACTCGTACCTTATCTTAAACCTGCGTAATGATTCTTAAACACGTGTATTTTATGTGTTAAACCTTCAATGTCTACTGAGTCTATAGTCATGACCTCTATTATCCCTGCCTTTCTAAACAGGATCTATCATATATTAAGCGAGGGGATGGACCTCTATCACACTAAGATAAAGGTACGACTTCTACCATCCCATTAACACAAGGTAGGTGATACACCATACCACTAACACAAGGTAGGTGCTACACCATACCACTAACACAAAGATGGGAGCTTCACCATACAACTTACAGAGGGATAGGAGGTACATTATACCACTTACATAGAGACAGGAGGCACACCATACCACTTACAAAGGGATAGGAGGTACACCATACCACTTACACGGGGAAAGGGGGTACACCATACCACTTACACAGAGACAGGAGGTACACCATACCACTTACACAATGATGAAAGCTACACCATACTATTACCACAAGGATAGGGGGTACACCATACCACTTACAGAACGAGAGAACTTCCACTATCTCACTAAAACCAAGGGTGAGACATCAACTATACTTCGTCCACTGACGCGACGTCAAAAACCGTTCTTTCCCTAACGTCTGACGTCCAGGGAAACGACTCAGTTCCTTTGGATCACTAGGTAATTAGTTCGTTCCTGTGGCCGCTGTGGCTTTATCCGGTATTGCCAAGCTGGCTACCCTCACAAGGATGACTCTGCTTCGACAGGCATCAATACTTGCACCAAGATTGGTAAACGTTGAAATCTGAAAGTCTTCTATTTTAATTTGACTACTTTCAGCTATGATGTAAATAGTTAGAAAACCGACAAGTTGAAGAATGAGACGCTTGTCCAACATTTGGGAATCTTTATTATGGGAATATTTCGCCAGCCAGTGGCTCCTTCAGTCGAGTACAGAGAACACTGATGGACTGAACACATCGACTCCAAACTGAGGGACGAATTACCTCATACTCCTCTTCACCGTTCTCCTCTGTATCGGACTGAAGAAGCCACTCGCTGTCGAAACGTTTCCACTATAAAGATTCGCAAATACTGCACACGTGTGTCATTCTTCTACTTTCAGCTAAAATTATCGTGGATTATTTTTCCTAATTTTCTTATTTGTGTTAATAATACAATTTAATAGATTTATGTAACCTAACCCAACGAAAGATAAATTAATTTAACCGAACTCAAAATAAAGAAAACACGATTTGAAGAAAAATAGGAAACGTTTAAAAAGTGACGTTGAACAAAACGTTACAACCGAAATTTATTTAAGAAATACGAATGGATTGCGGCTTGACACACCACGAAGTTCAGCACCGTTAATGCTACATTAGTGCGTAACAGAGGCACTGGTTATCACTTTCCATCAATTAACTGCAACATACCCCATGTGTACACTAAGAGAAAACACACTAAGTGTCCGGGGCCCAAGACTGTTCAACATCCTCCCACCAGTCATAAGGAGAATTACCAATAGACCCCTGGCTACCTTTCAGAGGGAAATGGACAGATACCTAAAGTCAGTACCCGTTGGACTACGTGCGGCCAGTAGCAACAGCCTGGTTGATCAGGCTCTAACTCACCGGGAGGCCTGGTCAAGAACTGGGCCGCGGGGGCGTTGACCCCCGAAACACCCTCCAGGTAGACCCTGGGACTAAGACAGCCGTCAGGTGATTTTTCCTGACGAAAAATTACACCGGACTTGTGGATGTCTTCAAGAGGAAGTTGATAAGTTGCTCATATCGGTTCTAGATTAGACGGGCTGTGTTGCATACATTGGACTTTGTGCGGTTAGCAGCAACAGCCTAGCTGATCAAGCCATCCACCTGGAGGCCTGATCTGGGAACAGATAATAGGGGACATTGACCCCTGGAACACTCTCCAGGTAGCCCAACACTACCAGTGAAATTTAGGTGGGAAGAAGCAGTAGTATTAGTAGTAATACCAGTAATAGTAGAAGTAATAATAGTAATAGTAGCAGCAACAGTAGTATTAACAGTAGTAGTCGTAGTAGCAGCAGCAATAGTAGTACTAATAATACCAGTAGTAGTAACAGTAAAAAGAATAGTAATAGTAGTAGTAGTAATAACAATAGTAATAGCAGCAATAAAAGTAGTAATAGTAGTAGTAATAGTAGTAATACTAGTAGTAATAGTAATAATAGTAGTGTTAATTGTAGTAGTAGTAACAGTAGCATTTCTTATTTTTCCTTCCATTTCTACCTCCACATTCCTTCTACCCTGATCTCCCTTTTTACTACCACCCCTCAACTTTCACCTGCCGTTCCAACCTACTTTCATCTCTCATCTTTTCTACTTCCACTGCCCTATCTTCTTATTTCCGCCTCTCTTTACTTCAACTACTACTTCCCTTTCCTTTTCCTTCCAGTGCCCTTTCTTTATACTTCCATTTCAATCTACTCCCCTTTCCATACCTGCCTTTGAGCACCATTACACATAAGACTATCAACACCTGTTTAAACACCAAACTACGCCTCTCAACTACCTCAAAACAACCATATTAAGACCTTCTTCTTCGTCATCCATCAAAAACAAAATTTCCATTGTTGCCGCTGACCCAAGACAATAGGGTAAGGGCGACGATCCTTACACGAAATGAATATAAGAGCGAAGTTCCTTCCACAGACCAACTCAAAATCCGATGTGAACTAATTGACTGATGGCACTGTCATGTCCTCCAGCACCCCCTCCTATTCCCCTACCCATAAAGTTTCGCCCTCCTTCCTACTACCATCCCCCCTTTCCCCCACCTAACACTCTCCCTTTCCTACCACTCGTTCAATATCTTGTGACGTGAGATAAGAGGCTTCTCATTCTCGAGGGTCTGTGGTGAAAAACACAAGAGGCTATACAAGGTAAGAGGCTCTTGGCAGTGCCGATTACCGGTGGCAGGCCAGCTAAAGCTGAGTTTATAGCCACTCTTAACTCTTGGGCACAAGCTTGAGTGAAGGTTAATTAGGTAGGGTTTGTCAGGAAACAGAACAAGTGTTTTCTGATGCCGATCTTAGTTATACGATGACCTGCAGCTGGAGCTTTGGGTCATCTGACCGAGGACTTCCGCTGGCTTACCCCTCCACCCCTCTAAAAATTAAGGTTATAATTATAACCATTTATTTTATTGCTTGAGTGAGGGCTACGACTACCTCTCCCCCCCCCCTAACATCCCTCCTTCCCCAATCACGCATCATAATGACATTAAAGTTAATCTATGACAATGAACCTGATTTATTTTTATTAATTTTTATTAACACAATTGCTGACCTTCTTCATCAAGCAGTAAACAGGTACCAGTAACTAGGTAGCTGGCTGGTGTGGGTCGCATCCTGGCGACAAAATTAGCCTAATTTGCTCGAAATGTTCTGTATAACCAGGGGCTTTCTATATACGTCAATGATGTCAGCTACGGTCTGTATAAGTTATATCATGTACTTGTATAAATATAAATTATTATTATTATTATTATCATTATTATAACAAACAAACGTACTATATTAACAAGCACAAATATTGCACGAACAAACAAACGTATTGTACTAACAAACACAAGTACTGTACTAACAAACACAAGTATTGTACTAACAAGCACAAGTATTGTACTAACAAGCACAAGTATTGTACTAACACACACAAGTATTGTACTAACAAGCACAAGTATTGTACTAACAAGCACAAGTATTGTACTAACAAGCACAAGTATTGTACTAACAAGCACAAGTATTGTACTAACAAACACAAGTATTGTGCTAACAAACACAAGTATTGTACTAACAAACACAAGTATTGTACTAACAAGCACAAGTATTGTACTAACAAACACAAGTATTGTACTAACAAGCACAAGTATTGTACTAACAAGCACAAGTATTGTACTAACAAGCACAAGTATTGTACTAACAAACACAAGTATTGTACTAACAAACACAAGTATTGTACTAACAAACACAAGTATTGTACTAACAAGCACAAGTATTGTACTAACAAACACAAGTACTGTACTAACAAGCACAAGTATTGTACTAACAAACACAAGTATTGTACTAACAAGCACAAGTATTGTACTAACAAACACAAGTATTGTACTAACAAACACAAGTATTGTACTAACAAACACAAGTATTGTACTAACAAGCACAAGTATTGTACTAACAAACACAAGTATTGTACTAACAAGCACAAGTATTGTACTAACAAACACAAGTATTGTACTAACAAACACAAGTATTGTACTAACAAACACAAGTATTGTACTAACAAACACAAGTATTGTACTAACAAACACAAGTATTGTACTAACAAACACAAGTATTGTACTAACAAACACAAGTATTGTACTAACAAACACAAGTATTGTACTAACAAACACAAGTATTGTACTAACAAACACAAGTATTGTACTAACAAGCACAAGTATTGTACTAACAAACACAAGTATTGTACTAACAAACAGACTAAATTCCGTCCTCTCCACCAGAGTCCTTACGTTATATTACGACTCTCACCTCCTTCCTCGCACGCACATTACACTATCACTCTCCTGCCACCAACGCACGCACCTTCCCTTCTCCACTCCCTCTTTCAATATCCTCAAATTCCGTCTTCTTTTTCGTCTACATAACTCTTCCTTCACAATGACTGAAAAGACCAGGAAAGGGGTACCACTTTCTCAAACATCTCCCTCTATTTCTTTTTTTTTTCTTACCTCTCAAATTTCCTGCTTTCATAAATTTTAAATTTTCCTCGCCTGTTTCTTTCTTTCTGACACATAAGGCCAGTACAGTATTGCAGTGAAAGATTTTTTGTACTCTTAATGAACCTTACACGATAGGAGTTTTGATACTGTTGAACGGAACTGGATAAAAAAGAAAGAGTTGCACACTCATACTCCACAGTCCACTATACCCAATGTCACTTTCTTTTCATCTGCTTCCCACAAAGTGATGGCTCGGAAGTCCTCTACACGTCAGCGTTTGTCTGTGGCGATTCTGTGGGTAGAAGGAAATATGGTGTACAGTACTTTGTACCTCCTCCAAGTCTGGTGATCCAGAAAATTATTGGTATGCCTGGAGTATACCTGGAGAGGGTTTCGGGGGTCGACGCCCCCGCGAACCGGTGTGAGACCAGCATTTGCTTGCTGGCTAACACCGACCTGGAGCAATGTGTCCACTGTGGCGGCGTCAAACTCTTAAAGAATGTCTGGAAAAGTTTGCTTTTAATCCCCAGAGTCAGGATGTGAGTTAATTCTTTCCCTCGAATATTCATTGTAGGACAGAGTTGTAGCCTGCGAAACCTGAAACCTAGTACACTCCTGTGCTACAAAAGAATACAAGACACACAAGGCGCACGTGAAGGAGAAGTCAGGCCTCAGGTCAGGTTTAAGCAGAGAAGTGATATTACTTAACATACTTAGGACGAAAATACCTTGAAGAATCTCTTCAGATCTCCCCGAGAAGTAAGCATAGCACAACACACAGTAACGTCAACAGAGGAGCTAGCATAGTATACCACTACCAGATGGCTCTGATTACCGTGTTTATAGCGAACTACAGGTATGGTGGTTGCTCTTGTGTGCCATGAATAAATTCTTACGTACTCGGTGCACGCAGCAGGGAGGAGAATCAGGCAATGGGGCGGAGAATCAGGCAGTGGGGAGAGAGTCAGGCAGTGGGGAGAGAGGCAGTGGGAAGAAGAGTCAGGCAGCGGGGAGGATCATTCTAAAGTGAGTGGGTGAGCGCCAAAAGGTCATGAAGGAGAGCTATTATGAGAGAGGACTGTGCCTGAGGGAAAAGGGGGGAGGTAAGGGGAAAGGGAAGTGGGAGGCAAGAAAGGGAGACAGGTGGCTAGGTAAAGTGGAAGTAAGGAAACGGAGGTGGAGGCTAAGGAAAGAGGAAACCAAGAAATAGGAAAGGGGGATTGAGAGAGGGAAGAGCATGGGAAGGGGTAAGATGGGGAAATAAGAAGGAAAAATAAGGTAAATAGGAAATAGATATGGCAAGTCAAGAAATAGGGAGAATGTTCACGTATAATTGTTGAAGTCAAACCAATGGAATGTTGACATTTAATTAATGAAGCTAAACCAGCGGAATACTAATACTTAAATACTGAAGTTAAACCAGAAAAATGTTGACATTTAAAGGCTAAAGCTAAACCAGCAGACTGTACACATTTATATGTTGAAAGTTAAGCCAGTGGAATGTATAACTTTGAATGCTGAAGTTAAAACAAGATTTTCACGGGAGGGAGAACCGTGAGCTTGGCCGTCGTGTGGTGTAACTGCCGGAAGCAACTCCAAAATTATGTTGAAATATTCAGCACACCAGAAAACTCATTATTTACTAACGTTTTGTGAATTTATCCACGCTAGGTAAAGCTTCATAAATTAATGGTGAAATAATCTGAAATAATTTGCTCTAAGGCCTACACAAATAAAATGTTCAGTGATCTGCATCAACATCAATCTCCTGCGTAGTGATCGTCTACACAAAACACATGTGCAATCGACTTGCATCTACATAATTCACATATGTAGTACACTTCCATCTACATAATTCACATGTGTCGTAGGCTTCCATCTATATAAATCACGTGTAGTAGATTTGCATCTACATAAATCACATATGTAATAGATTTGAATCTACATAAATCGTATGTGTAATAGACTTGCATCTACATAATTCACATATGTAGTAGACTTGCATCTACGTAAATATTATGTGATTTTTTTGATACAACACATAATACAGAAACAAGAGTATAAAAGACAGTAAAAATGATGATACGGATATTTCCGCCTTTCAAAAAATAATACCATGAAACACGAACGTCTTGGATCAAGCAGAGCAGAATTTAAGGTAAAAAAAAATTAGGTCTAAAACATGACAGTTTGGCAAGGCTATGAAGAGAGAAGATGAAAAATTTATTATACCGTGAAAGCTTTTCGTTCAGGGTAAAGCTTTATCAAGAAATGATTGAGCTTTACCTTGGGCGAAACGTTGTCATTATAAAATATCGTTCTGAATGGAAGAGACACGTATTAACAGTCTTAATCACTAAGTCTTTCCATAACTTGTATCATCATACCAGATCAAACTTGAATTAACACAGGAGTTCCCCAAAGTGATCAATATCGACCCCTGAAGGTCGATGGAACTATCAAAAAGGAGTGTCAGTAAATGTCTGGGGACGCGTCTTGCTTTGTGTATCTGTGACCTTCCACCCTTTCCCTTGTCTCTCATCTCTCTTGTCCCGGAAAGGATATACTTACGTGTAGTGTTCCTGTTCACTTCCCGTACTGAGTGTACTCCCTCACCTCAAACTGTGTTGGAGAGCCAGTACATTCTCAACACTCATAGTGATAGCAGTGGTGCCAAAGCCATAACGGCAGCAACTGAAGCCATTATTATCTATAATCATTTGTAGTACTATCAGTTAAAGTACTGTTTATTAACATATTTTCACATAAATGTTTAGAGGTCTGTAAATGATCCGAAGCTTCATGAAGGTGACGATAAGCTGAAGAGTTTGGGGACCCCTGTATTGACAGAAGAATGGACATAGATTCGAACCGTAGCAGGCCCAACGCTGAACCACTGAATCACGAGGCTTACAAGTCGTAATAAACGACTCTCGATGAATAAACAGAAGGATGGACGGGGACTCGAAACTTGTTCAGCACAGTGACTTATACCCATGCTTGTCACCAATGACTTTTCTACACACACAGGCACTGGCCTGTGAGTTATAGGACTCACAGGCCAGTGCGGGTTCAAGCCCCACCCGTTCCCTGATTTGTTTGCAATATCAAGAATCATTATAAACATAACTAAAATTTTTAAAGGAGTGGAGAAGTTAGCCAGTGGAAGGCCTCGGTCAGATAACCAAAAGCTCCAGCTACGGGTCATCATATGATTAAGACCGACGTCAGGAAACACTAGTCCTGTTTCCTGACAAGCCTTACCTAACCTAATCATGTTATTACAACTTCGTGAGACAGTTAAGCTCGTTTACCTTCGCTGGTTGCGGGAGAGTATTCGAGCCTAGAGAAAAAACTTGGCAGTGAACTCCGTCTTGAAGGAGATGTCACGAAAAAACACTCGCATGCGATACAGCAACAGATAATGTTTTCAACCATTAATTTACGAAAGCTACACATGCAACGAAGATTTACAATCCTTCCCCTCCCCCCACAAATAGCGGTATCGAATTTAAGATTTATGCTCCTTTTCAAGGGTAGGGGGTTGTCTTGGGTGTGGTGAAGGGGTTTTGATTTAAGGAACTGGGTGTTCACCTCCCCTTCCTTGAATCAAGCCTGATTGCCTTCCATTCCCAAGGCGGTGTATGACCTTCATGAATTTAGCGCTTAGCTTTGTGAATATTGCAGCAATAATGATGATGATAACAATAATTATTATTATAATTATTATTATTATTAGTAGTAATAGTAGTAATAATAGTATTTTTATTACAACATAACAGTAAAAATAAAAGTATAATAGTAGCAGTAATAATAATAATAATAATAATAATAATAATAATAATAATAATAATAATAATAATAATAATAATAATAATCTCTGTGCTCTTGGGTGCCATGAACGACGGAAAATGAAGTGAAACAAGAAGCTCTAACAAAAACAAACTGTCGTCTAGCTACGTATTTCAGCTTGTGTGAAACAAGTAAATAAGTCCTCATATACACATATTGAATTACGCATTTTATATATGATTAAAAGGGGGCATTTACAGTATAAAAATATTCTTGATATAATGCATAAAATATTCCCATAGCAAACGCAGTCTGAAATTGTTTGTCTGTCTTCGTGAATATTTTATCTACACATCTTTGAAAAACGTGATGTTAAATATGTACAAAGTATGTATAAAATATGTACATACGAACTAGATATATTTCGGACGCTGCCTGATCCGAGAGAGATAGCTCCGTATTCCATAAGCCCAGCCCTCTCTACCTCAATGCATGCAAAAGGAATAGTACAGGGTGGTGACAGTTTTAATGCAGCAAAATAAAAAAAATATGCATTCATATACGTATGTGGTCATGTACATATATATGGAGGAACACTGCAGCATGCTAGGCACTGGTGCATGTTAGGTATAATCTTCTGAAACACTACTCGGCATATAAATGCCCACTAAAACACTACTTGACCATATATATGTCCAACCTGTTTCTCGGTCTACTCATAGTATTAGCGTCAACATTCCTCAACTGAAGAACAAAATGGTACAATACCGTGGCTGGAACAATACACAAATAACCTGCGCTCAAGAAACTGAAACTTATGTCGATGTTTCGATCCAACTTGGACTATTAACTAGTCACACAGAGAGAGGGAAGGGAACACTCCCTTCCCTTCGTGCTTGTGTGACTAGTTAATGGTCCAGGTCGGACCGAAACGTCGTCGTAAGTTTCAGCCTCCTAAGTACGGATTATTTGTGCATGTCTTACCTGACTTTTCTTGTCCTTTATATTTGCTCATCCTGTTCCCAGGTAGCTCTGTGACTTGACAAAGTCCAATGTGTGTTAAACGTTCTCAATAAAAAAAAATAGCATTACACTGCATTTGTGTCTCTTTCCAGGTCCAGAGTGTTGAGGATGCCACGATCTCCGAGACGTTTCGGACTAATATGTCATCCACGTATCGCATCCAAGTCATCAAGAGATGATATTTAAGATCCGTCAGGATTCCTCAAACCCTGTCAATCTCACCACAGCTTTACTACTACTGCCACCTCAACTACTACTACCTCAACTACTACTACCTCTACTACTACTACCACCTCTGATACTACTACCCACTTACTACATTTTACCTGACTCCTGCTACTATATGTCCTTTCTTAGTTGTCTCTATATCAGAACTGAAGATACCACTCGTAGAAAAACGCTTGTTTTAGTAGATGTCCTGAAATGTATATGTCTTTTTTCTAAATCTTGTAGGTATCAAATACCATTTAATTTTAGGTGTTGCGTGTTTAGACGTGAACAGAGGTATTCTAGGGTGGATGCAGTACCGTAGGAGGCCTGCTGGCCACTCTCAGTTTAATACGATATGCGATATGGAAGAGGGCAAAGTTACCATCTCACTGCCTTAATGTCCGACAGTTTAATACCTGATGATTCTAGGCATTACCATCATCTCAGATTGTCGTGTTTCTGGTACAGTAGTTCAACTTTGTCCCAAGCCATAAGGTGTGAATGTCATTTGCAATGTCTTTGGTAGATGCTACTGGTGTGTAGTGTGTACGAAGGGTATTCCTGTGTTCCTAGTATAAACGGACTATTAGGACTCTAGCTGTCTTACCGATGCATGACTGTCACAACCAACACACTGAACACCCCCTGCATTTTCAGGACTCGTCACACCGCAGCATGTTTGGGACCGGTCACACCCTTTGCATCATTGGGACCGGTTACACCACTACAACTTTGGACCGGGTGTGAGGAGAAGTCCTCGTGACTCACACACATTGTTTACATTATCAATCACGGGTTTAAAAAAAAAAACCCACACAGCAAAACGAAACACGCTAAAATCTTCTGTAGGCGAAACGTCGTTCAAATAAAGGTTTAATTTTTCTGTCTGATTCCCTCAAGAGACGTTCTCCATGTCGGACTGAAGAATAGGACCTGTGCTTCCCTTACTTGGATCAAACTTGAATGGGTCTCATTTTCCCATGCTCTGTATGACCTCTGTAGGTTTAGCGCTCCTCCATGGGTATAATAACACTAGCGTTCTTTTGCTGATTTTTTTTTATCACCTGTCGACTAGGCTCCACTTCGACCATTATCAATCACATATATTCCCAACAACATGTAGGTAACTCGATGTGTTTTGGTGGTAGTGCGATCTGAGGAAGGTATACCTTTCTCATGTGATGACAAAACGTCTGGTTGACGAAACGTCTTCCTAATAAAAAGGTATGGAACAAAACTTCTCCAGGATGAGAGACTGACCACCTCAAAACTACGTCTTCAAAAGTGATGGACTGATTACATCGTCTTCGCATCTCTACTGCTTCTGCTCACTCTTCTGTACTCGACTGAAGAAGCCTAATGTGTAGGAGAAACGTTCCGGAATAAAGATACCTAACTGTTGCACATGTGTCTGACTTACCAACCTGTCGGTATTATATACCATTCTAATATTCATTCTTTTGTTTTGTTTTATCCTTTACTCTTACAAAAACATTTTTCTGTATATCTTACCCATATATTTCTTAAAATTCCCTATGCGTCATTTTTCCTTACAGAAAAAATCTTTGCCACTAGCTTACCTTTCCTTCACGCATATATTAAACAAATATACGAACTACGATACAAAAAATATCCGCACTTTTGAACATCTCTGTATTAAAGTTGTCTGAACAAGCTTCTTCACAGGTTGAAGAATGAGACACTTGCGCAACATTTGGGAATCTTTACTGAGTAAACATTCTGCCAGCCAGTGGCTTCTTCAGTCCAGTGCGGAGAAGAACGGGAGAAAGATGAGGAGTTTGAGATAATCGGTCCCTCAGCTTGGAATCGATGTGTTCAGTCCATCACACAGTGTAGTTCTACACACTGCCTCATATACACATTCCACCCACGTTCATCTTAACATAAAAGGAGAGGATAAATAGCTGGTGAGTGTCCAAAAAAAGAAAGCTAATCACAGAATGGTTCAGCAAATTCTGAGTATTCTGATATTTATGTAAGCACCAAGATTTATCAACTCGGACTAGTTCCTTCATTTTTCAAGCAGTTATATCTTTCCATATTAACATTCACTCATTCATTCTTCACTGCTAAGTTCATTTGGTTTCCTAGCTTTCTCAACTTATTACTCTCTCTCTCTCTCTCCAAAAATCTTATTCACGTGATAATCATCCATTTTTCACTTTCTCTCTCTTTACGCTGATTCGCAGCCCGTTTAACCTATCTATCAGCACTGCCTAGGCAGTGTAAATGGCAAAGGCAAATGACACTGGTCTGCAGTTGCTGATTTCCGCTTTACAGACCAGTGTCACTCCTGTCAATCACTGTCAAGATTCTTGAGACAAGAGTCTCATGGCAGATGACAGCGTTTCTCGACTACCACTCGCTTCTTTGTGACCGCCAATATGGCTTCAGAAAAGGTCACTCTACTTCTGATCTACTGTTAAACCTCTCCATTGGATGAATCCAAAGTCAGCTGTGTAGTAGCCCTGGGAATTGCTGGTCCTTTCGACCGAGTGTATGGCACCAGAGACTCTTGGTAAAACTGCAAGCACTGGGAATCGCCGGCTCTACATTATGCCTCCTCAGTGATTACCTTCAAGGTAGATCTCTAAACATAGTTCTCAACGGGACAGGGTCAGCAAGACACTACTGGAGCAAGTGTGACTGCCACAGGAAAGTGTGCTTGGGCCATTGCTACGGAATGTCTACTTCAATGATCTTCATCTCATCCCAAAATCCCAAGCATATGCAGACGACTGTACTCTGATATTTTCTTATCCAAGAGAGGAAATACCAGCTCCTCTAAGTTAAATCAATCACCAGCTTACAGCTATATCAGGCTGAGAAAAATGATGGCAGTTCACATTTGTTCATGAGAAAACACAAATGATGATGGTCTCTAGGCACCATGATGGTAATGCTGTAGCAGTGGTAAGAATGAACGGGAGAATGTTGGTACCAGGGAACGAAGTTTATATCCTTGGGGTAAAATTTGACTCCATACTAACTATGAAGACCCACGTGCAAACAAAGCGGCCAGGAAGCTTACAGCACTTAAACGTTTCTCGCATATGCTCGACAGCAGAGGCTGCAAGATTCTGTATGAGACACAAGTGCGCTCACACCTTGGATTGCCTGCCCTCCGTCTCATCTGCGACTTCTTGAGAGAAGAGACAGCTCATCTCTCGCCTGGATCCAGCCTGGAAAGATCCGTCATTTCAGCAGTCTTCAACAGGGAAGAGATGTGAGTGGCTTTATTATGTGCAAGCTCAATATTGTCAAAACACCACACTTTGTCCAACTTCGAGGACAGCGAGAAGTGAGCTTCTACACAACAAGACGGGCAGCAGGCAGCAACTTCACTCTGTACCTTTCTCCAGAACATCACTTCATCTAGGATCATTTATTCCTACGGTGACTGGTGTCTGAACAAGTTCGTACACCATAATGACATCAACGAAATAAAGTCAGGTGACCAAATGAAATCACTGGTCAAGAGATGTTTTCAACTTCATCCTGTTCCCTATCTGTTTATTTTTTAACAATAAAAATGCTTTAAAATGAGATGAAATAGGTAATAGCTTTTAGCCTGTAAATAAAGTTAGGAACCTTGTAAAACCCTATGTAAGAGATAGATAGATAGATAGATAGATAGATAGATAGATAGATAGATAGAGAGAGAGAGAGAGAGAGAGAGAGAGAGAGAGAGAGAGAGAGAGAGAGAGAGAGAGAGAGAGAGAGAGAGAGATTTAATTCTCCCAGTGAGAATCATCCTTGGATGAGCTACTTTCGGTTGATATATGACAGCCATGTTGATGCAGAGTGCAGCCTCGGCACGCAACATTTGCATAAATTGCAAGTTTAGAGGGCAGGTTCTACTCTCTCCCAGATATATATATATAATATATGGAAAGCAAGCTTACCTTTGAAGGACTGCCCGAGTTTCCCCTACTCCCGTAGCCCGGCCCTAGTCCAGGGTTGTCCGGTGCTTGCCTGATCAACTCTGCTGTTGCTGCTGGCGGCCCGCTGGCCCACATACAGTATTAATGATGGTATAACGTACAGACAAGTAGATAAATAAGACACGTGTGCAACAACTGGGTATCTGTATTGTTGAAACGTTTCGTCTGCCTAGCAGGCTTCTTTAATCGAATATAAGCCAATATAAGTGGAGACAGCTGAATTAATTTTGAGGGGGGTCAGTCCGTCAGCCTTAAGAGATTGACCATCTCCTTTCATGGCTGAGGGACTGATGACCTAAAAGGTACTTTTACTGTCTCCACTGTCATATTCGCCTGTACTGGACTGAAGAAGCCTACTGAGCGAGCAAAACGTTTCGGCACGTGTGTCGTGTTAATCTGAGCGGTAATCAATCTTTTATAGCGTTTTGAGAAACCTGTCAGCTGAAGTTCCCAACAAACAAAACTTAAAACTTTTAAAGTGAGCTCTTCAAGGGAGGAGAGGAATACCTTGAAGCTGGTCAGGGGGAAGAGTTGATCCAGGGAAATGGATACCTTTACCCTCCCATTCCCCAAGGGGCTGCCATGACCCCTACGAATTTAGTGGTTTCCATCATTGTTATTATTAGTTATTATTGTTATTATTATTATTATTCTCCATGGGGAAGTGGAGAAGAATCCTTCCTCCATAAGCCATCCGTGTCGTAAGAGGCTACTAAAATGCCGAGAGCAAGAAGCTAGTAACCTCTTCACCTCTTCACCTTTATAAATTACTAAATTTGAAAAGAAAAACTTTCATTTTTCTTTTCAGGTCATCCTGACTCCCTGGGATACGGCCAGTGCGTTGAAAAAATTATTATTATTATTATTATTATTATTATTATTATTATTATTATTATTATTATTATTAAGTCATGTGGGAATGTTGCAGTTGACAATCACTTGCTAGAAAGCAAGTGATTGTGAAAGTGAAATTTGTCATTTCAAACTTTCGTAGATGCTACACTGGAGTACACTGTAATTAATATAATTATATTCACATGAAAGTGTTAAACCTGTATGGATCATGCAGCGTCAGACAGCAGTGGGGTGTTGACAGTAGTGAGACGGCGTGTGGGAATATCTAAATATGTAGAGAAACAGGTTTTTTTTTTTCAGTGATGACAAATGACTCGAGGTAACAACCTGATGAATTGGTATTCAGAAACTTGATAAACTCACTCCTGAGTGAAACGTACTCTATATGTCGTGCCGAATAGGTAAAACGAGATTTTTTACTTAAATAGCAACGCTCTTCTTGCCGAATAAGGCAGGCGAAAATTTGTGTATGCAATAATTTCGCAGAAATCATTCTGAACCTAACGAAAAAAAATGATTTCATTGTGTTTGTCTGTTATTAAATTATTGTAAACTGATCTAAAATATATTTAGTTGGATTAGGCTAAATTAAATTGCGCTTGTTATAATAAGGTTAGGTAAGTTTTCTAAGATTCTTTTGGTACAAAATTATTTATTTTTACATTAGAATAAGAGAAAAAAAAATAACTTTAAACGTATAAGAGAAAATTTTAGAAAGGACTTAATTTTAAATGAGTTCTTGCTAATTAACCAGTTTTACCTATTCGGCACGACACACGCATATATGTATATGTATATATATATATATATATATATATATATATATATATATATATATATATATATATATATATATATATATATAGAGAGAGAGAGAGAGAGAGAGAGAGAGAGAAGTACCACACAATCCTTATTATATATATATATATATATATATATATATATATATATATATATATATATATATATATATATATATATATATATATATATATATATATATATACACGCATGAGCGAATGACAAACACTAAACCAGTTTTAATTAATCATTTACATGTAAAATATGGTACTATTAATATGGTAATATGCGTGAGCACAAACTGGAGTTGGCACAGAGAGCGTATTGTTGGCGCTACAGCTCAACTTTCAGAATGAAAGCTGAGTGGCAACAAAGCCGTTGATAGACGCAGACAATATTACTGAGACTGTGGGTCTCGGGAGTGACTGAAGAACCACTCCTGGCGAAACGTTTCCTAGATGTTTCGATCACAGTACACCTGTTATATTTTTTTAACTAAAACTCGTCGATATCACCATACCTGTTCCACCATCACCTCAACATACTGTATCTTAGGCCATTATAGTGTAGTGCAACCATGGTTACTGAAAGCAGTGCAAAACCTATACAGAAAACCCACCACCGGTAAGAAAGCTAAATGAAAATAAAAGGTATAAAATACCGACACGATGGAAAAATAAACACAAATGCAGCTTAACTGATCATCACGTATCAGGAGAAAATTTCCCTGATACTACAACCATCACTTGATCCATTATGACTATACCAGTGCCCAAGTTACAACCAGAGAGAGAGACGTATGGGAAAGGCCCCTTACAACTTGCCCCTATTACCGTTATGCTGGTAAAAGGCTCTGGATCCAAGCAATTAGAGGTATTCTGCCCTTCTACTGATCAAACCTAATCATCCCCCATTCCCCAGGCATTGAATTCCCTTTACTGTAATAATAACAATAATACTGCCTATGTTCACCTAGCAGTAAATAGGTACCTAGCAGTAAACAGGTACCTGAGTTAATCCAGGGAAAAAATTAAAATAATAATAATAAAAATAATAATAATAATAATCATAATAATAGCAACAATAACAATAATAATAATAATAATAATAATAATAATAATAATAATCATAGTAACAATAATAATAATAATATTAGCAATAACAGCAACAACAACAATAATAATAATAATAATAATAATAATAATAATAATAATAATAATAATAATAATAATAATAATGATGAAGAGAAACCACGAACATTTCTCTGCTGCTCTAACTAAAAATAATCGCTTTTTAGCAAAACAAATCCTGTACATGAATATGTTTCACATGGTAAAATAGTTCTAAAATGGTCGTAAAATAGTTTTAAAACTGACCTAAAATAGTCGTAAATAGTTACTGACCTAAAATGGTCGTAAAAGTTCTAAAATTGTCCTAAAA
Organism: Cherax quadricarinatus; assembly: GCF_038502225.1. NCBI lineage: Eukaryota > Metazoa > Arthropoda > Malacostraca > Decapoda > Parastacidae > Cherax > Cherax quadricarinatus. Next base: position 10,119,449 of record NC_091302.1, on the reverse strand, counting down.
TGGTCGTAAAAGTTCTAAAATTGTCCTAAAATGGTCGTAAAAGTTCTAAAGTGGTCCTAAAATGGTCGTAAAATGACTCAAACATTACTAGTATAAATAAATTAATAGGTAATCACTCGACAGGTAATCACATGATATGTTTAACAGTAATGAGAATTTCGCCAGTGAAATTAGTCTATCCTAAAATTAGAGAGAATGATAAGTGCGACAGAAATATTTGAAAAATTAAAATGACATTGTCATTGTCAACAATTACGAAAAAAAAATATTTTTGGCATTATAAAACAGGTTTCCCAATTTTTTTTTTTTGGTCAAAACCAAAATAAACAATAAAAAAAATTTAAATATTTGGAGAAGAAATACGAAATCATTGGTGTGTAAAAATGACCAGAAAATGGAGAAAAAATCTGCAGGAATCTCGGAAAAAAATATAAAAAAATACATATTGAACAATTTCAGAAGCTAAAAACCATAACTGGAAGGAACACTACAATTCATGTAAACTCTAGCCATAATATTGAGCACAGCTGCCAGAGCCTAGGAGCTAGAGCTCAGCTGCCAAGGCTTAGAGCTAGAACTCGATTGCAAAGACTTATGAGTTAGAGCTGAGCTTCCAGGGCTTATGATTTAGAGTTTGGATGCTAGGGTTTACGAGATAGAGTTCGGCTGTAACAAAACTGGAACGCACTTTAGCATCCCGTCGAGTTTAAGAAATAGTCTAAATATACCTTTTCTTAGCTAAATTGGATACACCAGCAGTGTGCTGCTACACTATTTTATATGATAGTTACATAGTGGGAATAAAAGCTATGTTTCTGTGCTACATGTCAACACACAGAAATCTGTCAGCCTGAGTTGGGAGTCTTCAGCAGTGTCAGCCTGAGCTGGAAGACCAGTAGTCTTAGCCAGAGTCTTCGGTAGTGTCAGCCTAACCTGGGAGACTTCCGTAGTGTCAACCTGAGCTAGGAGACTTCAGGAGTGTTTGCCTGAGCTGGGAGACTTCAGTAGTGTAACGAAGATGTCAAGACACCTTATATAGATATCCGTAAGTTTGATGCTAGTTTTCCAGTCTTTCTATATCAAAGTTGGGCATCAGGTGTGTAAATACTTTACAACACATGCTGGAGTTAACACTGAAATTTGACACGGTGTGTAGATACATAGATGCACTGTGGACTGGTGAGGTGAGCTGGCTTACGCTAATTGGAGGTGCATTGTGTTTAACTGGACTGACGTGCAGTGCCTTGTGTGTAGCTGGGTTGGTTTGAGACACGTTCTTTAGGTGGATCTTTGTAGTTACTGATTTGTACTACCTCATTTATGCTTGCTGGGGTCGGGTTTCGCCTCCTGATTTTCGCCTCTTTTGTTACGTTGACCTGTAGCAGTAGTTTCTGACTGAGTGAGTTTCATCATTGTTACAAAAAAAACGCGATTTCTAATAAGCATAGAGATCTCCAGCAAATACTAGAAAGGACTGCCCTTCTAGCATCCAGCCTGTTACTGGGTTTTTGTAACAAGTAGTCAGTATCATGGTCCAATTATCCATTAGAATTTAATAAGATTCAATAGTGCTTCAGGATTACAACTGGTAGGTTACTAACTAAAGAAATTAAAATTTATTAAGTTTATTAATAATAAAGATGTCTAGGAATATATTATCAAATTAAATTAATGTAATAAACATAATCAAAATAATCACTTCTCTCTTGCACAGTAATATTGTGATGAAGGCACATATCACATTTATATGTCTTAAGTACTGTCTTGTACATTAACATTTAATAATACATATTTTTTATTTTTTTTATTATCACACTGGCCGATTCCCACCAAGGCAGGGTGGCCCGAAAAAGAAAAACTTTCACCATCATTCACTCCATCACTGTCTTGCCAGAAGGGTGCTTTACACTACAGTTTTTAAAACTGCAACATTATCACCCCTCCTTCAGAGTGCAGGCACTGTACTTCCCATCTCCAGGACTCAAGTCCGGCCTGCCGGTTTCCCTGAATCCCTTCATAAATGTTACTTTGCTCACACTCCAACAGCATGTCAAGTATTAAAAACCATTTGTCTCCATTCACTCCTATCAAACACGCTCACGCATGCCTGCTGGAAGTCCAAGCCCCTCGCACACAAAACCTCCTTTACCCCCTTCCTCCAACCTTTCCTAGGCCGACCCCTACCCCGCCTTCCTTCCACCACAGACTGATACACTCTTGAAGTCACTCTGTTTCGCTCCAATCTCTCTACATGTCCGAACCACCTCAACAACCCTTCCTCAGCCCTCTGGACAACAGTTTTGGTAATCCCGCACCTCCTCCTAACTTCCAAACTACGAATTCTCTGCATTATATTCACGCCACACATTGCCCTCAGACATGACATCTCCACTGCCTCCAGCCTTCTCCTCGCTGCAACATTCATCACCCATGCTTCACACCCATATAAGAGCGTTGGTAAAACTATACTCTCATACATTCCCCTCTTTGCCTCCAAGGACGAAGTTCTTTGTCTCCACAGACTCCTAAGTGCACCACTCACCCTTTTCCCCTCATCAATTCTATGATTCACCTCATCTTTCATAGACCCACCCGCTGACACGTCCACTCTCAAATATCTGAATACATTCACCTCCTCCATACTCCCTCCTTCCAATCTGATATCCAATCTTTCATCACCTAATCTTTTTGTTATCCTCATTACCTTACTCTTTCCTGTATTCACTTTTAATTTTCTTCGTTTGCACACCCTACCAAATTCATCCACCAATCTCTGCAACTTCTCTTCAGAATCTCCCAAGAGCACAGTGTCATCAGCAAAGAGCAACTGTGACAACTCCCACTTTATGTGTGATTCTTTATCTTTTAACTCCACGCCTCTTGCCAAGACCCTCCCATTTACTTCTCTTACAATCCCATCTATAAGTATATTAAACAACCACGGTGACATCACACATCCTTGTCTAAGGCCTACTTTTACTAGGAAATAATTTCCCTCTTTCCTACATACTCTAACTTGAGCCTCACTATCCTCGTAAAAACTCTTCACTGCTTTCAGTAACCTACCTCCTACACCATACACCTGCAACATCTGCCACATTGCCCCCCTATCCACCCTGTCATACGCCTTTTCCAAATCCATAAATGCCACAAAGACCTCTTTAGCCTTATCTAAATACTGTTCACTTACATGTTTCACTGTAAACACCTGGTCCACACACCCCCTACCTTTCCTAAAGCCTCCTTGTTCATCTGCTATCCTATTCCCCGTCTTACTCTTAATTCTTTCAATAATAACTCTACCATACACTTTACCAGGTATACTCAACAGACTTATCCCCCTACAATTTTTGCACTCTCTTTTGTCCCCTTTGCCTTTATACAAAGGAACTATACATGCTCTCTGCCAATCCCTAGGTACCTTACCCTCTTCCATACATTTATTAAATAATTGCACCAACCACTCCAAAACTATATCCCCACCTGCTTTTAACATTTCTATCTTTATCCCATCAATCCCGGCTGCCTTACCCCCTTTCATTTTACCTACTGCCTCACGAACTTCCCCCACACTCACAACTGGCTCTTCCTCACTCCTACAAGATGTTATTCATCCTTGCCCTATACACGAAATCACAGCTTCCCTATCTTCATCAACATTTAACAATTCCTCAAAATATTCCCTCCATCTTCCCAATACCTCTAACTCTCCATTTAATAACTCTCCTCGCCTATTTTTAACTGACAAATCCATTTGTTCTCTAGGCTTCCTTAACTTGTTAATCTCACTCCAAAACTTTTTCTTATTTTCAACAAAATTTGTTGATAACATCTCACCCACTCTCTCATTTGCTCTCTTTTTACACTGTTTCACCACTCTCTTAACTTCTCTCTTTTTCTCCGTATACTCTTCCCTCCTTGCATCACTTCTACTTTGTAAAAACTTTTCATATGCTACCTTTTCTCCCTTACTACTCTCTTTACATCATCATTCCACCAATCGCTCCTCTTCCCTCCCGCACCCACTTTCCTGTAACCACAAACTTCTGCTGAACACTCTATCACTACATTTTTAAACCTACCCCATACCTCTTCGACCCCATTGCCTATGCTCTCATTAGCCCATCTATCCTCCAATAGCTGTTTATATCTTACCCTAACTGTCTCTTCTTTTAGTTTATAAACCTTCACCTCTCTCTTCCCTGATGCTTCTATTCTCCTTGTATCCCATCTACCTTTTACTCTCAGTGTAGCTACAACTAGAAAGTGATCTGATATATCTGTGGCCCCTCTATAAACATGTACATCCTGAAGTCTACTCAACACTCTTTTATCTACCAATACATAATCCAACAAACTTCTATCATTTCGCCCTACATCATATCTTGTATACTTATTTATACTCTTTTTCTTAAAATATGTATTACCTATAACTAAACCCCTTTCTATACAAAGTTCAATCAAAGGGCTCCCATTATCATTTACACCTGGCACCCCAAACTTACCTACCACACCCTCTCTAAAAGTTTCTCCTACTTTAGCATTCAGGTCCCCTACCACAATTGCTCTCTCACTTGGTTCAAAGGCTCCTATACATTCACTTAACATCTCCCAAATAAGTTTGTGTGTATGTGAGTAAGTGCTCTAAGTAGTTCGCTGTGTCTCACGACTCGACTAGACTTAAACCAGTGACTGACAAAGTCCTCACATCGACTAACTTCTTGACCAACCTGGCAATCAGAACAGCTTGCTTGAACAATAAAACGACTGATAAGCCGAACAACAATATAACAAGCAACTGCGACACAGAATCAGGAACAAGGAGATAATATAACGACACTAAGTAGGGACCATCTGCAGATCCTCCACAAATGTCACAAAACTCCCATTCTACTGAATCTAAGTTCAACATACGAAAATCCCCGACTGTGACAGTACACAGATACCAGTACAATTTAGGTCAGAAGCTACAGCTCAGGACCTGAGTTTCTCAGAGTGTCTAAGTGACACACAACCTCAGTACAACGTCGAAAATCACTAAGTCTAGGCAATGTTCTGTGAACCGAGTTCCACAGACCCAACAACAAGAAAGCGACAGAGACGATCTTCCAACAACGGCCAGCAAGGGAGAGCTAGGCACGTCTTGTTCAGAGAACGTCCAACAGACAAGAGAGAGCGAGTCAAACCCAGTCTCACCCAGGTGAGGTGTGATCACCCCCCCCCGGATCATGTGACTCCACGTTGCTGCTGCCCAGCAACACCGAGAAGCCGGCAGGGAAACGAGCAACGAGCGATAATTACAGTAGTTAGACAATCAAGACTTGAACTATGAGCACTGAATAATATATATAAATGTTACATCCTACCTAATAACATAACTAAGTCAAATAATAATATAAAGCAATATATTTACGATTTAGCTATTATCGCAAATATAAGCAATATAAAATTATATGAAAAGGTAATATACATTATATACATTGTGACCCATTCAGGGGTCGCAATAATCATACATACTCGTGTGTGTGTGCGTGTGCGTGTGAGAGAGAGAGAGAGAGAGAGAGAGAGAGAGTCTGTATTTCTTCATTCATTTTTTACCACATTAGATATTAAGTAGCATTTCCTAATATCTACAGAGTTTATACGTGTCTTTAGCTTCCCTTCTGTTTCCTTGCATCTGGAGACTACAATTCAGTCTATCCCTGTTTTGTATTCTTGTCAGATATAGCATACGTCTTCGTGAAAATATCTGTATCTTTTAAATTTCTGCGCACGCTTGCACAAATGGAAGCTCTGTGCTGGAGTTTTGTACTCAATAATAGGCCTCCATATTCTGAAGAATTATTTGTTATGATCCCTAAGTAGTGTTGAGAGATTTGATATTCTTGTACCTTTCGTTAAAGTTATAATGAAGGACTACATCTCTGCTAATACATCTGGTTATGATGTTAAGAAACATCCTTTCCTTTCAGTGACAGTCCCAGTTTCTCGCTTTTGCAGTCATTTGTTGGGTCACTCGTGCAGTGTTCCCAGGTTTACCTGGAGTGTATTTCTCCTGTCCTGTTGTCACATCTCTCATCAATTTAAAAGACAACAGTAAACACACATAATTATGGTTCCTATCTATCAATACTAATCCTTGTGGAATGCCGTTTGACATCGTCACCTCTCCTCGTGGTTTCAGATCCTGAACCTGTCTTTCAAGTTACTTTGATCGACATTCTTGGTTTCCGTAATCTTGGAGATTATCACAGTTATAGATAAATGGTTCAGAGAACAGACAAGTTGATAAATTAGACACATGTGCAACACTTGAGAATCTTTATTGAGGAAACGTTTCGCCACACAGTGGCTTCATCAATCCTATACAAAGAAGAATGGTGAAGATTAGAATAAGTTTGAGGTAATCAGTCCCTCAGCCTTGAGTCGATGTACTGATATACTTATTACATCGACTCAAGGCTGAGGGACTGATTACCTCAAACTCATTCTGATCTTCAATTTTCTTTGTACAAGACTGATGAAGCCACTAGTTGGCGAAACGTTTCCTCAATAAATATTCCCAAGTGTTGCACATGTGTCTAATTTATCATTATCACACCTACTCTTTAAACCGGACTGAATTTGCCTTTACAACTTCCTCATTCCATTTCTCTGCAACCATGAATCTAAAGAAACACTTCCTAACATTCCTATGACTTCAGCTTCTACATTTGTCCCCCTGAACCTGGTTTTCTCATTTTGACAAATATCTTCCCTACCTATACCTCTTAAAGTTTATATGCTGTAATTATGTCTCCCCTAGACTTCTCCATCAAGGTCGTTTGGTCCCTTTAACCTCTCTTAATACAACATTGCTCAAAGTTCTGGGACGTTTTTAGTCTCTGTACATCATTCATCAGGTGAAGGTGAGAGGGTGTAGGGTGTGTTGACAAATGCTTCGTGTGTAGCTGGGCGAGAGGCGTATGTGTCTCTGTGTGTGTCTCTGTGTGTGTCTCTGTGTATTTACACTCTATGTTTACTTTAATTCATATTTTAGAATATAAAGTATTCTTTACTGGTGGTGAACCAATGTCAAGCAGCCTTAATGAGCTGGGACTTTTCACCTTATCGCTTCCGATGTTTATCTTATGTTTTATATATATATATATATATATATATATATATATATATATATATATATATATATATATATATATATATATATATATATATATATATATATGTATATATATATGTATATATATATATATATATATATATGTATATATACACATATATGTACATATATATATATATATATACATATATATACATATATATATATATACACATATATATACATATATATATATATATACATATATATACATATATATACATATATATACATATATACATATATACATATATATATATACATATATATATATATACATATATATATATACATATATATATATATATATATATATACATATATATATATATGCAATAAGATCACAGTAAACAGGTGATTTCAGAATATGCAAAACAACCACTCTGAAAGAATAGAGAAATTCCAAGCGCTTTCGTGACTACTCACATTATCAAGGAACTATTAGTTCCTTGATAATGTGAGTAGTCACGAAAGTGCTTGGAATTTCTCTATTCTTTCAGAGTGGTTGTTTTGCATATTCTGAAATCACCTGTTTACTGTGATCTTATTGCATATATATATATATATATATATATATATATATATATATATATATATATATATATATATATATATATATATATATATTGTCTTCTCTGAGGATGAGGGTCCCCAGTAAAGTTCTAGAGGTGGTACCTCCCTATATTTGAATATATATATATATGTATCTATATATATATATATATATATGTGTGTGTGTGTGTGTGTGTGTGTGTGTGTGTGTGTGTGTGTGTGTGTGTGTGTGTGTGTGTGTGTGTGTGTGTGTGTGTGTGTATCGTCATGGGGAAGTGAAAAAGAATTCTTCCTCTGGGCCAGTGAAATATTATTTTCTTTTTAGGTCACCCTACCTTGATAGGATACGGCCGGTCTGTTGAAACAATATTATTTTATATTTTAGGTCACCCTATCTTGATAGGATACGGCCGGTATATTGAAATATATATATAATATATATATATATATATATATATATATATATATATATATATATATATATATATATATATATATATATATATATATAAATTAGGCAAACTGTACTAATAAAATTCTTCTTATGTAAATTATTTTTTCCTGAACGTTGTATCTCTCTTTAATCCCTTGGTTATTAAAAAACCTGACATGGTTACAGAGGATTCCACAAATTGAAAATCATTTAGAGACCATCAGGTTGTTAACTCAGCTATTTGATCTTTCCGAGTCTATAATCAGAGCGTCCTGTCGTTATTTCACGCGTTAATTAACTGTGGAGAGCACGCACGCACACGTGCATGCATGTACAAACTTACGCACGCAATCCTCTCTTCACTCACGATGGAAGGTAATCCACAGCTGCTCTCATCATGGTGAAAGGTACACCACAGTACTACCACTCTTCATTCATGATAGAAGTACACTACAGTCCACCCTTCATTCATTATATAAGGTACACCATAATCCACTCTTCAATTATTAAAGAAGGGACACTATAGTCACCTAGTCACTAATGACAGAAGGTATACCATAATCCCCTTGTCACTAATGACAGAAGGTATACCATAATCCCCTTGTCACTAATGACAGAAGGTACACCGTAATCCTCTAGTCACTCATGACAGAAGGAACAAATAAATGTTCCCCTCGCCAAAATAAAAGGGGACTTGACAGTTCCCTTCAGCGAAACGGAAATCTACATATTAGGTACCTTCTAGTTATGGAAGGGGCCTCTTATGCGCTCTACACTGTTATCGTTCCAAGCTTCATTTCTTCCTCGTCGATCCCAGGAAAGTTATTTGCTCCTTAATAGTTTCAAGATCATTAAATGCTTACAGAAGCGCAGAGTAAAATATTTTTATACTGCCTCTGTAGACAAAGGCTTTAGGGAAGTGAAGTGTAGAGGGATGAGTACTGTATGGTGCGCTGTACATATCTGCTGTGTACACAAGCACACCTCTGTATGAGGAAAGTACAGATGAATGAGACATTTGTGCAACACTTGGGTATCGTCATTGTGGAAACGTTCATCAGTCTAATACAGAGAGAAATGGTTGAAGTTGTGAAGAGGGAGTTTGAGATAATCAGTCCCTCAGCCTGGAGATAATGCATTGTGCATAAAAATGTGTTTTTGGCAATTTTGTATGAAGCACGCACATGTGTATGGATCATCCAACGAGACAACCTTGACTCCTCCAACAAGGCAGCTTTGACTCCTCCAACGAGACAGCCTCGACTCCTCCAACGAGACAGCCTCGACTCCTCCAACGAGACAGCCTCGACTCCTCCAACGACGCAGCCTTGACTCCTTCAACGAGACAGCCTCGACTCCTCCAACGACACAGCCTTGACTCCTTCAAATAGACAGCCTCGATTCCTCCAACGAAACAGCCTTGACTCCTCCAACGAGACAGCCTCGACTCCTCCAACGAGACAGTCTTGACTCCTCCAACAACACAGCTTTGACTCCTCCAACGAGACAGCTTTGACTCCTCCAACGAGACAGCCTCGACTCCTCCAACGACACAGCCTCGACTCCTTCAACGAGACAGCCTCGACTCCTCCAACGACATAGCCTTGACTCCTCCAACGAGACAGCTTTGACTCCTCCAACGAGACAGCCTCGACTCCTCCAACGACATAGCCTTGACTCCTTCAACCAGACAGCCTCGACTCCTCCAACGAGACAGCCTCGACTCCTTCAACGAGACAGCCTCGACTCCTCCAACGACACAGCCTTGACTCCTTCAACCAGACAGCCTCGACTCTTCCAACGAGACAGCGTCGACTCCTCCAACGAGACAGCCTCGACTCCTCTAACGACACAGCCTTGGCTCCTTCAACGAGACAGCCTCGACTCCTCCAACGACATAGCCTTGACTCCTTCAACGAGACAGCCTCGACTCCTCCAACGACACAGCCTTGACTCCTTCAACGAGACAGCCTCGACTCCTCCAACGACACAGCCTTGACTCCTTCAACCAGACAGCGTCGACTCCTCCAACGAGACAGCCTCGACTCCTCTAACGACACAGCCTTGGCTCCTTCAACGAGACAGCCTCAATACCTCCAGTGAAACAAGTTGTGCACTTCAATCAGGTGTGTTAATTTATTTCCTGCGCTTGGGCAATATCCGTCCCAAAAGGCTGCCTTTATTCAGAATCAACACAGCTGACTGGAATCTCACGCATGGCTGAAAGTAAACACAAACGCTGATGTTTCAACAAACTACTAGAAAATTGAATCTATTGGGCATTGATGGCATGAGAAAAATAAACCTGTTCAAATCAGTCTAAAAGCACGAGTTAATGGGATTAGAATTGGTTTTGAAAACATAGGACTCAAAAAAGAATTCAAAAGCGAGTTAACTTAATAAATATCAAAGCGCTCACTCTAAGTTCAAACTTTTAACAACTGGATTTATATCATGTTTATTTAACACCTTCCTCATGGTCAAGGAAATCCAAGTTAATAATGAAAAAACAAATATGTTAAAAAAAAAAAATATAAGGTCATCTGCCCAAAAGTTAGATATAATTAAAATTTACATAGTATTGATAGTTTACTATAATAAACATTTTTATAGATGTATAAAAATAATTTTTTAAAAATTAATTACACAAGAGCAATAGAAATAAGAATACTATAAAGCAAATAGGGAGATACTATTGGAAAATATTAGGTTTGACGTCTATCGATTACCAAAGGGTTACGTGTCACCTGTACACCACCATTCAAGAGTCCTTTAATCCCTAGGACAGAGATTAGAATATGCATCCAATGCACATACAGTGAGAGCTAGATACCTCTCGCAGTATATACCCTTGCCGAAACCTATACATGGGGCCAGTTTAAAGGGTCTGTAAATAAAATGTGCATGTAAATAGTCACTTTCAGTTACAATGGTTATAATCATAATCACAATATTTAAAGGGGGGAGGTTGGAACCGGTAAGCCAGTAGAAGGCCTCGGTCAGATGACGAAAAGCTCCAGCGGCGGGTCATCATATGACTAAGACTCGCGTCAGGAAACACTTGTCCTGTTTCCTGACAAATCTTACCTAACTAACTGCATGTAAATATAAAACATTCTAGACAGTGATTAAAAGGATGAACTAATGTTTCACTCTGACTCACTCAGACATTTACTATAGATTACATCCGGTAAAACATCAACCAATAAGTCACAATTTAGTTTCAATCACTAAAGGAACTGCAAATTACTGTAGGTTAAGCTACGTAACGTCTATTCTGACTCGGGCTCAGCAGACGGAGGATCAAGCCAAAACTACGTCTTGTGCTGAATAACCCACATGTATTTAGCGCTTAATATAAATTTAAAAAAAAAATTACATAACACCTAATGCCTAAATAAGAGAGGGGTTTCCCACAGGTTTAAGGCATATTAAAGTTCGTTAATCATGCAAAGTTTCACAAAATATTACCAAAGTCTGAATTTTTTATATATATAAATAATTGGGGATTAAATTATTATTATAATCAAAAAAGAAGCGCTAAGCCACAAGGGGTATACAACGATTAAAGCGGCAACGCGAAAAGATGTGCTTAAAAATATTTACACCCCTCCATCAACACCCCTTCCCCTACCTTAAAATACTTCTCCCAGCACTGCCTCATAAATTTGGATGTTGAGGGAACAGAGGCGTCGCAAATTTACTCTATACATAAGGTACTGTACTATGCATGGATGTCCTTCCTTAAATGACTAATATAACTAGGAGGTGGGGCAGGAGCCGAGACTCGTCCCTCGCAACAGCTAGGTGAATACATACAATCATCAATATTTCCAGGCCACGGCAGCGGCCAGATAAGTACTACCGTGTACACCAGCCGAGCTTCGCCGCACCACTGCAGAACACTTGAGTCCATGGCATCCGATTTACACCCGTCTGATAACTTCTACTGAATATATATTGTTAGCTGCTTACTGGTGTGCTTCTATCACCTCGATCTTGTCAAGAGACTCTTTAACTGCTCCAGAGGATGTCAATATTTTTGTTAAAGCTTGCCCTGCCTAGAAAGAGAGAGAGAGAGAGAGAGAGAGAGAGAGAGAGAGAGAGAGAGAGAGAGAGAGAGAGAGAGAGAGAGAGAGAGAGATGTATCCACATGCAAATACATAAAAGAATATTGAAAACTTCATATAATACTGAAAACTTCATCGGGAAAAAATTTTGGAACCACCATTTTTCATTTATGAGAGAGATGCTGCTAAGACAACCGTGCTTCTTTTCAAACAGATTAGAAGACTACCAAAAAAAAAAAAAAATACACAGAATCAGAGAATGGAGGATAAGGTCCTCCAGGGGCCAGAGTAAGAGGATCTGGAGGAAGAGTGAGCCATCGAACTGACTTGGATGAACGCTGGTTTTGCAGGACTGGGAGACAAAGATGGAAGATTAAGGAACACACAAATGTATTTCTGAAACATGTTCTGGGAGTATTGTCCCCGTGGCCCAGTCTCAGGAATAATAATTCTTAGGAAATACACAGGGGAAATAAATATAAGTGTGTACTAAATGTAAGTAGAATTATTTTTAAAGGATTTACCTGTTTATTCCTGTACTTATGATAGAATTTATGAAGGATTTACCTAGTATCTTTCGTGTTTTCGAAAGAACTTCTAAGGGATTTACTTACTATTTTATGTGTTTATGACAGAATTTATGAAGAATTTATCTGTTATCTTTCATGTTTTCGAAATAACTTTGCAAGGATTTACATGTTATTTTATGTATCTATGACTTTTAAAGAGAGAAAAAAAGGCACAATACCGTGACTGGAACAATACACAAATAACCCGCACATAGGAGAGAGAAAAATTTACGACGTTTCGGTCCGACTTGGACCATTTACAAAGTCAAACTGTGTGACTTTATCAATGTTCCAAGTCGGACCGAAACGTCGTCGTAAGCTTTTCTCTCTCCTATGTTGACGAGACCTTCAACATCACGTGTACCACAACTTTAACAATATATTTAAAAATGTCTGAGATACCAGCTATATTATGCAGCCTTGATACCAGCTGCGTCATGTAGCCTTGACACCAGCTGTGTCATAACCTTGATATCAATTGTGTTTTAACTTTGACACCAGCTGTGTTATGCAGCTTTGACACCAGCTGTGTCATAGCCTTGACTCAAATTGTCATAAAACCTTGACACCAATTGTCATAACCTTAACACCAGCTGTGTCATAACCTTGATACCAGTTGTGTTATAACCTTGATACTAGCTGTGTCATGCAGCCTTGACACCAGCTGTCATAGCCTTGACACCAATTGTCATAGCCTTGACACCAATTGTCATAACCTTGACACCAGCTGTGTTATGCAGCTTTGGCACCAGCTGTGCCATAGACTTGACACCAGCTGTGTCAACCTTGACAACAAGCTATTTTTCCCTGTCAAACTTACTTTCATCGACACGTTTGTAATCAATTTTAACTCTCGTGAATAAATAACAATGTTCATTACCGAGATACATCAGGTTTGAAATTTTACCTGATAATTTACCAATGATATTGCAAAATCACCACCAACTTCTACGATACCACGACCAATTTTTACGATACCACGACCAATTTCTACAATACCACGACCAATTTCTACAATACCACGACCAATTTCTGCAATACCACGACCAATTTCTACAATACCACGACCAATTTCTACAATACCACGACCAATTTCTACAATACCAAAACCAATTTCTACAATACCACGACCAATTTCTACAATACCACGACCAATTTCTACAATACCACGACCAATTTCTACAATACCGAGACCAAGGTTTACAATACCACGACCAATTTCTACAATACCACGACCAATTTCTACAATACCACGACCAATTTCTACAATACCACGACCAATTTCTACAATACCACGACCAATTTCTACAATACCACGACCAATTTCTACAATACCACGACCAACTTCTACAATACCACGACCAATTTCTACAATACCACGACCAATTTCTACAATACCACGACCAATTTCTACAATACCACGACCAACTTCTACAATACCACGACCAACTTCTACAATACCACGACCAACCTTTACAATATCACCCACAATTTTTACAATACTATCACCAATTTTTACAATACCACTAATTTCGCAAATTCAACAAATATTTTCGCACTCCAACAATATTTTCACGTTTCAACTCACTCTTCTGCATCATTAATTAGTTTACTTATAAAGATACAAGCGTTTAAATATTGTCGAATAATATTTTTATATAAAAATTTTACACTCTAATAATTTCACAATATTTCACCAAATTATTGTTATTTATCGTGATAATTTACTTTTGGCGATTCTATAAGAATTTCATGTATTTAAGTCTGAACTCTGACAAGGAATTAACTGCTGGTGTTTTATACAACATGGTATTATTTCATACACCACTGGTACTGTTTCATACACCACTGGTACTGTTTCATACACAGCTGGTATTGCCCCATACACCACTGGTATTGTTCCATACACCAGTGGTATTATTTCATATGCCACTGGTACTGCTTCACACACAGTTGGTATTGTTTTACACACCACTAGTATTGCCCTATACACCACTGGTAATGTCCCATACAACACTGGTAATGTCCCATACAACACTGGTAATGTTCCATACACCACTAGCATTATACCACATCACACCATTTGTTTTGATTGGTATTATGAAAAAGGGAATCAAGAACCTCGTAAACGATGGACATCAATGAAATATATGAGTTTCTATCACCATAAATCTCGACCCAACACTGGTGTTCCCCTTCTTCCATCTCTTATAGATTAACACTGGTGTGTCATAGTCAACACTGGTGTTAGTTAACACTGGTGTTACATAGTCAACACTGGTGTTTTTCAGTCAAAACTGGTGTGTCATAGTCAGCACCGGTGTTTTTAGTCAACACTGGTGTTATAAAGTCAATAATAGTGTTTTATAACCAACACTGGTGTTAGTTAACACTGATGTTAGTTAACACTGGTGTTATATAGTCAACAAAGGTGTTTTATAGTCACTACTGGTGTTTTTAGTCAACACTTATGTCATATAACCAAAACTGTTGTTATATAGTCAACAATGGTGTTACATACTCAACAATAGTGTGTTATAGTCAACACCCGTGTGTTATAGTCAACACTGGTTATTATACTCACATACGTCAGGGTCTGGATTTTAAAACGCTACAAGGCGGAAAGAACCAGTATGGAAATTAGCTAACTAGCTAACTAGAAAAGTCAAAGTTGCCGAAATGAGTCATTTTCAGTCAGGGAAGCCTTCGAGTGCGTCTGTATTGGAAGCCATTGAGTGCGTCTGTACTGGAAGCCATCGAGTGTGTCTGTATTGGAAGCCATCGAGTGTGTCTGTATTGGAAGCCATCGAGTGCGTCTGTATTGGAAGCCATCGAGTGCGTCTGTATTGGAAGCCATCGAGTGTGTCTGTATTGGAAGCCATCGAGTGTGTCTGTATTGGAAGCCATCGAGTGCGTCTGTACTGGAAGCCATCGAGTGTGTCTGTATTGGAAGCCATCGAGTGCGTCTGTATTGGAAGCCATCGAGTGCGTCTGTATTGGAAGCCATCGAGTGTGTCTGTATTGGAAGCCATCGAGTGTGTCTGTATTGGAAGCCATCGAGTGTGTCTGTATTGGAAGCCATCGAGTGCGTCTGTATTGGAAGCCATCGAGTGCGTCTGTATTGGAAGCCATCGAGTGCGTCTGTATTGGAAGCCATCGAGTGCGTCTGTATTGGAAGCCATCGAGTGCGTCTGTATTGGAAGCCATCGAGTGCGTCTGTATTGGAAGCCATCGAGTGTGTCTGTATTGGAAGCCATCGAGTGTGTCTGTATTGGAAGCCATCGAGTGTGTCTGTATTGGAAGCCATCGAGTGCGTCTGTATTGGAAGCCATCGAGTGCGTCTGTATTGGAAGCCTTCGAGGGCGTCTGTATTGGAAGCCTTCGAGGGCGTCTGTATTGGAAGCCATCGAGTGCGTCTGTATTGGAAGCCATCGAGTGTGTCTGTATTGGAAGCCATCGAGTGTGTCTGTATTGGAAGCCATCGAGTGTGTCTGTATTGGAAGCCATCGAGTGCGTCTGTATTGGAAGCCTTCGAGGGCGTCTGTATTGGAAGCCTTCGAGGGCGTCTGTATTGGAAGCCATCGAGTGCGTCTGTATTGGAAGCCATCGAGTGTGTCTGTATTGGAAGCCATCGAGTGTGTCTGTATTGGAAGCCATCGAGTGCGTCTGTATTGGAAGCCATCGAGTGCGTCTGTACTGGAAGCCATCGAGTGTGTCTGTATTGGAAGCCATCGAGTGCGTCTGTACTGGAAGCCATCGAGTGCGTCTGTACTGGAAGCCATCGAGTGCGTCTGTATTGGAAGCCATCGAGTGCGTCTGTACTGTAAGCCATCAAGGGCGTCTGTATTGGAAGCCATCGAGTGCGTCTGTACTGGAAGCCATCGAGTGTGTCTGTATTGGAAGCCATCGAGTGTGTCTGTATTGGAAGCCATCGAGTGCGTCTGTATTGGAAGCCTTCGAGGGCGTCTGTATTGGAAGCCATCGAGTGCGTCTGTACTGGAAGCCATCGAGTGTGTCTGTATTGGAAGCCATCGAGTGTGTCTGTATTGGAAGCCATCGAGTGCGTCTGTATTGGAAGCCTTCGAGGGCGTCTGTATTGGAAGCCTTCGAGGGCGTCTGTACTGGAAGCCATAGAGTGCGGCTGTCATGGAATCCATCGAGTGCGTCTGTACTGGAAGCCATCGAGTGTGTCTGTATTGGAAGCCATCGAGTGCGTCTGTATTGGAAGCCATCGAGTGCGTCTGTATTGGAAGCCATCGAGTGCGTCTGTACTGGAAGCCATCGAGTGTGTCTGTATTGGAAGCCATCGAGTGCGTCTGTATTGGAAGCCTTCGAGGGCGTCTGTATTGGAAGCCATCGAGTGCGTCTGTACTGGAAGCCATCGAGTGCGTCTGTACTGGAAGCCATCGAGTGCGTCTGTATTGGAAGCCATCGAGTGCGTCTGTACTGGAAGCCATCGAGTGCGTCTGTATTGGAAGCCATCGAGTGCGTCTGTACTGGAAGTCATCGAGTGCGTCTGTATTGGAAGCCATCGAGTGCGTCTGTATTGGAAGCCATCGAGTGTGTCTGTATTGGAAGCCATCGAGTGTGTCTGTATTGGAAGCCATCGAGTGTGTCTGTATTGGAAGCCATCGAGTGCGTCTGTACTGGAAGCCATCGAGGGCGTCTGTATTGGAAGCCTTCGAGGGCGTCTGTATTGGAAGCCATCGAGTGCGTCTGTACTGGAAGTCATCGAGTGCGTCTGCACCGAAAGCCATCGAGTTCGACTGTGCCAAAGCCTTCGAGTGCGTCTGTACCGAACGCCATCGAGTGCGTCTGTACTGAAAGCCATCGAGAGCGTCTGCACTGAAAGCCACCGAGAGTCTGCACTGAAAGCCATCGAGAGAGTCTGTACTGAAAGCCATCGAGGGAGTCTGCACTGAAAGCCATCGAGAGAGTCTGCACTGAAAGCCATCGAGAGAGTCTGCACTGAAAGCCATCAAGAGAGTCTGCACTGAAAGCCATCGAGTGCGTCTACAATGAACGTACGACTTTCTGAAAGGCGAGGAGACAAGCTGAGAATAAATTTGTTGGTCTTTTTATCAAACGGAAAATGAATTCTGGGAGTTGCCTGGTGAATCATGATGTACTTAATGAAAAAGTGTCTGACAGACATCCACACCCGACAAGGTGTAGAGAGAGAGGTGCGATTACCTTTGGTGTTTCATGGGTACCACAGGTGTATTATAGTCGCCACTCGGTGTATTAGTCACCACTGGTGTATTAGTCACCACTGGTGTATTATAGTCACCACAGATGTTTTATGGTCACAACAGGTGTTTCATAATCACCACTGGTGTTTATTAATCACCACAAGTGTTCATTTATCGCATATGTTTTATACTTCCGACAGGTGTTTTAGCCACAAGTGAGGGAGGAATAACAGCGGTGAACAAAGAAAGAGAAAAAAGAGGGTAGGAAGAAGGGCTCAAGGAAGGGAAGAGGGGAATAAGATGAACAGAAATATCATTTTATTTTATGGATAATGGAAAGACAACTTTATTAAAGATTTCGAACACATTCAGATGAGTTATACTTGGACACATTTAGGCCAGTTATCCCTGGATACACATACGCTAGTTATCCCAATCCATGTTCATGAATTCTAAATAATTTTCCTCTTGCTAAAAAATAATTCTACTAGGATATATATATATATATATATATATATATATATATATATATACATATATATATATATATATATATATATATATTTATATATATATTTGTATATATATATTATTATTTTTGTTATCACACTGGCCGATTCCCACCAATGCAGGGTGGCCCGAAAAAGAAAAACTTTCACCATCATTCACTCCATCACTGTCTTGCCAGAAGGGTGCTTTACACTACAGTTTTTAAACTGCAACATTAACACCCCTCCTTCAGAGTGCAGGCACTGTACTTCCCATCTCCAGGACTCAAGTCCGGCCTGCCGGTTTCCCTGAACCCCTTCATAAATGTTACTTTGCTCACACTCCAACAGCACGTCAAGTATTAAAAACCATTTGTCTCCATTCACTCCTATCAAATACGCTCACGCATGCCTGCTGGAAGTCCAAGCCCCTCGCACACAAAACCTCCTTTACCCCCTCCCTCCAACCTTTCCTAGGCCGACCCCTATCCCGCCTTCTTTCCACTACAGACTGATACACTCTTGAAGTTATTCTGTTTCGCTCCATTCTCTCCACATGTCCGAACCACCTCAACAACCCTTCCTCAGCCCTCTGGACAACAGTTTTGGTAATCTCGCACCTCCTCCTAACTTCCAAACTACGAATTCTCTGCATTATATTCACACCACACATTGCTCTCAGACATGACATCTCCACTGCCTCCAGCCTTCTCCTCGCTGCAACATTCATCATCCATGCTTCACACCCATATAAGAGCGTTGGTAAAACTATACTCTCATACATTCCCCTCTTTGCCTCCAAGGACAAAGTTCTTTGTCTCCACAGATTCCTAAATGCACCACTCACCCTTTTCCCCTCGTCAATTCTATGATTCACCTCATCTTTCATAGACCCATCCGCTGACACGTCCACTCCCAAATATCTGAATACATTCACCTCCTCCATACTCTCTCCCTCCAATCTGATATCCAATCTTTCATCACCTAATCTTTTTGTTATCCTCATAACCTTACTCTTTCCTGTATTCACTTTCAATTTTCTTTTTTTGCACACCCTACCAAATTCATCCACCAATCTCTGCAACTTCTCTTCAGAATCTCCCAAGAGCACAGTGTCATCAGCAAAGAGCAACTGTGACAACTCCCACTTTATGTGTGATTCTTTATCTTTTAACTCCACGCCTCTTGCCAAGACCCTCGCATTTACTTCTCTTACAACCCCATCTATAAATACATTAAACAACCACGGTGACATCACACATCCTTGTCTAAGGCCTACTTTTACTGGGAAATAATTTCCCTCTTTCCTACATACTCTAACTTGAGCCTCACTGCTTTCAGTAACCTACCTCCTACACCATACACCTGCAACATCTGCCACATTGCCCCCCCTATCCACCCTGTCATACGCCTTTTCCAAATCCATAAATGCCACAAAGACCTCTTTAGCCTTATCTAAATACTGTTCACTTATATGTTTCACTGTAAACACCTGGTCCACACACCTCCTACCTTTCCTAAAGCCTCCTTGTTCATCTGCTATCCTATTCTCCGTCTTACTCTTTATTCTTTCAATAATAAATCTACCATACACTTTGCCAGGTATACTCAACAGACTTATCCCCCTATAATTTTTGCACTCTCTTTAATCTCATTTGCCTTTATACAAAGGAACTATGTATGCTCTCTGCCAATCCCTAGGTACCTTACCCTCTTCCATACATTTATTAAATAATTGCACCAACCACTCCAAAACTATATCCCCACCTGCTTTTAACATTTCTATCTTTATCCCATCAATCCCGGCTGCCTTACCCCCTTTCATTTTACCTACTGCCTCACGAACTTCCCCCACACTCACAACTGACTCTTCCTCACTCCTACAAGATGTTGTTCCTCCTTGCCCTATACACGAAATCACAGCTTCCCTATCTTCATCAACATTTAACAATTCCTCAAAATATTCCCTCCATCTTCCCAATACCTCTAACTCTACATTTAATAACTCTCCTCTCCTATTTTTAACTGACAAATCCATTTGTTCTCTAGGCTTTCTTAACTTGTTAATCTCACTCCAAAACTTTTTCTTATTTTCAACAAAATTTGTTGATAACATCTCACCCACTCTCTCATTTGCTCTCTTTTTACATTGCTTCACCACTCTCTTAACCTCTCTCTTTTTCTCCATATACTCTTCCCTCCTTGCATCACTTCTACTTTGTAAAAACTTCTCATATGCTAACTTTTTCTCCCTTACTACTCTCTTCACATCATCATTCCACCAATCGCTCCTCTTCCCTCCCACACCCACTTTCCTGTAACCACAAACTTCTGCTGAACACTCTAACACTACATTTTTAAACCTTCCCCATACCTCTTCGACCCCATTGCCTATGCTCTCATTAGCCCATCTATCCTCCAATAGCTGTTTATATCTTACCCTAACTGTCTCCTCTTTTAGTTTATAAACCTTCACCTCTCTCTTCCCTGATGCTTCTATTCTCCTTGTATCCCATCTACCTTTTACTCTCAGTGTAGCTACAACTAGAAAGTGATCTGATATATCTGTGGCCCCTCTATAAACATGTACATCCTGAAGTCTACTCAACAGTCTTTTATCTACCAATACATAATCCAACAAACTACTGTCATTTTGCCCTACATCATATCTTGTATACTTATTTATCCTCTTTTTCTTAAAATATGTATTACCTATAACTAAACCTCTTTCTATACAAAGTTCAATCAAAGGGTTCCCATTATCATTTACACCTGGCACCCCAAACTTACCTACCACACCCTCTCTAAAAGTTTCTCCTACTTTAGCATTCAGGTCCCCTACCACAATTACTCTCTCACATGGTTCAAAGGCTCCTATACATTCACTTAACATCTCCCAAAATCTCTCTCTCTCCTCTGCATTCCTCTCTTCTCCAGGTGCATACACGCTTATTATGACCCACTTCTCGCATCCAACCTTTACTTTAATCCACATAATTCTTATATATATATATATATACATGTACATATATATGTATATGTATATATATATATATATATATATACATACATATATATATATATATATATATATTGCACACGAATTATCATTTAGGATAGAAAAAATATTCAGAAATTTCTTTCTTCAAGAAGAGTTGAGTAAAATATTGCAGTTATTTATGATATTTTCAGACTTCTACAACTCTGCACAGTTAGAAAGAATGGGGCGCCTGAAATGATAAGTGCAGGTGTGAGGCATCTATGTACGTGAGAGGCACTTATGCAGGTGTGAGGCACCTGTGCAGGTGAGGTACCTGTGCAGGTGTGAGGCATCTATGTACGTGAGGGGCACTTATGCAGGTGTGAGGCACCTGTGCAGGTGAGGTACCTGTGCAGGTGTGAAGCACATGTAATGATTCGGTACAAATATGAGTTCGTTTGCCCTCTAAAAAGAAAAAAAAAGTGTTTCTTGAAACCCTTCAAAGCTATGGTACATCCCAGAACTCATCTCATCACTGCAGTAATACGAAAGCTTAGTGCGTAAAAAAAAAATAATTTTCATTTTTTTAAAATATGTCTTCCAGCCGTAGTCTTGCTAGGCTTTATGAGGAGCTTTCAGAGGGTGTTGAAGCCGATTATCAAGATCACTTACAGTAAGCCTGATGCTCGGGAAAGGAAAGATGTTTGAAAGGTTTCTACACCCGAAGCAAGAGATAAAAGAAGTTCTGAAGACTAGAAATTAAATTACTATATATATATATATATATATATATATATATATATATATATATATATATATATATATATATACACTGCATAACAAGGGGATTTCTATATAGTAGTATGTATACCTTGTACTTGTAGAAATAAAGATATTACATATATATATATATATATATATATATATATATATATATATATATATATATATATATATATATATATATATATATATATATATGTTTACTAAAATAAGATAGAAGTTTGTTGATTCCTACTAGCCTATATTTTTGCAAACAAAATTTATATGTTATTTAAGTCAGGTTAGATTACCACCGATTGACCTATATTTACGAATAAACTTGCAATATTAAAATAATATAAACAGACTTTGTGTCGTAACGCGAGACATAGTGATACATTAGTGCTTTGGTATTACCACGAACGTTGGTTAAGCTGTAGAACAAGCTGACTCCGCAGGCTATCACGTAACTTAAGCTATTGTCCTTACGAATAAACCAGAACCAAAAATAAGCATCATGAACAAATTAAAAAAAATTTAATGAAAAAAAAAAATGCCACAGTGAAAATACGAAAAAACTCTAACTAAGCACTTTCATGTGTTACATATTTTCAATGATATAATAACAGGCAAGAGAAGCACATTTAATATGTAAAGTCCTGAGGTAACACCTCAGGGAAGGCGACACCTCAGAGAGGGTGACACCTCAGAGAGGGTGACACCTCAAGAGAGTGTGACACCACCTCACGCAAATAGGTTCAGCTTAGGTTATTTTACTTATTTTCATTGTTTATTTTCTTTTTACATTTACAATCACGTGTTTTATTGTGATTTCTTCCGAAAACTTTCATACGTGGATTTTTCTTATCTCACAATTGCAAGATCGAACAGTTTTAATGTGTATTTTCGGGAAAGGGATTATTGCATTAATCAAATGATTAGTTGTCAGTGTTCCCATAAGTAAAGTGGATTTATGTAAATCACAAACGACTAAGCCATATAATTTCAACACTAATAAAATGTGGAAAAAATGTTTTACAGGTCTAGCAGTGATTTATTTTACCAATCAACTGAACACAGTCAACGCTTCCGAAACTGCTGCAATCATTGGAAATTTTCAAATTGAAATGGGTGATCTTCTGGTTGGAAAATGCGATCACTCCAAGTGGTTAAAAATATTATTTCATAAAAACGACCAAAATATTTGTTATCTGGTGACTGGAAGTATATGTTAGGTAAATGGAAATAGATGCAACTAATATGACAGTTTATTGTGGCAACATTTCACTTTCCAGGAGCTTTATCAAGCCGTTACAAACAGTACATGGACACAGAGGGTATATATAGGCTCAGAATGAGGTGCAGTACTAGTGATAGTAATAATGCTATAAGTAGTAATAGTAGTAATATAATATGTTAGAACAATTAACCTGCACATGAGTAAAAGGATATAAAAGCTATTACTTGGGAAACATAAAAATAGGTTGGACAAATATTTCTATTGGAGAACATTAAAATGGTATAAAATACCGACAGGTTGTTAGGTAAGACACATATGCAACAGTTAGGTATCTTTATTTTGAAACGTTTCGCCTACACAGTAGGCTTCTTCAGTCGAGTACAGAAAAGTTGATAGAAGCAGAAGATACTTGAAGACGATGTAATCAGTCCATCACCCTTAAAGTTTTGAGGTGGTCAGTCCCTCAGTCTGGAGAGCATTGTTCCATAGAATGAAACAATATGGAGATGAAGTGACAGGATGGAGCCTATTTATAGCGCCAACAGGTGAGACGTAGGTCACTAGGAGAGGTAAGAACTCAGATGTTGGGAGGTCAGGTCCCTCTCAAATCCAGCCGTTCTCACTAGTAGAGGTTGTAAAAGTTGATTGTAGGTCTGTACCAAGATACCCTTGTGTTGCAGTGTCTGACAGGTTGAACATTAAAATGGTATAAAATACCGACAGGTTGTTAGGTAAGACACATATGCAACAGTTAGGTATCTTTATTTTGAAACGTTTCGCCTACACAGTAGGCTTCTTCAGTCGAGTACAGACCTACAATCAACTTTTACAACCTCTACTAGTGAGAACGGCTGGATTTGAGAGGGACCTGACCTCCCAACATCTGAGTTCTTACCTCTCCTAGTGACCTACGTCTCACCTGTTGGCGCTATAAATAGGCTCCATCCTGTCACTTCATCTCCATATTGTTTCATTCTATGGAACAATGCTCTCCAGACTGAGGGACTGACCACCTCAAAACTTTAAGGGTGATGGACTGATTACATCGTCTTCAAGTATCTTCTGCTTCTATCAACTTTTCTGTACTCGACTGAAGAAGCCTACTGTGTAGGCGAAACGTTTCAAAATAAAGATACCTAACTGTTGCATATGTGTCTTACCTAACAACCTGTCGGTATTTTATACCATTTTAATGTTCAACCTGTCAGACACTGCAACACAAGGGTATCTTGGTACAGACCTACAATCAACTTTTACAACCTCTACTAGTGAGAACGGCTGGATTTGAGAGGGACCTGACCTCCCAACATCTGAGTTCTTACCTCTCCTAGTGACCTACGTCTCACCTGTTGGCGCTATAAATAGGCTCCATCCTGTCACTTCATCTCCATATTGTTTCATTCTATGGAACAATGCTCTCCAGACTGAGGGACTGACCACCTCAAAACTTTAAGGGTGATGGACTGATTACATCGTCTTCAAGTATCTTCTGCTTCTATCAACTTTTCTGTACTCGACTGAAGAAGCCTACTGTGTAGGCGAAACGTTTCAAAATAAAGATACCTAACTGTTGCATATGTGTCTTACCTAACAACCTGTCGGTATTTTATACCATTTTAATGTTCAACCTGTCAGACACTGCAACACAAGGGTATCTTGGTACAGACCTACAATCAACTTTTACAACCTCTACTAGTGAGAACGGCTGGATTTGAGAGGGACCTGACCTCCCAACATCTGAGTTCTTACCTCTCCTAGTGACCTACGTCTCACCTGTTGGCGCTATAAATAGGCTCCATCCTGTCACTTCATCTCCATATTGTTTCATTCTATGGAACAATGCTCTCCAGACTGAGGGACTGACCACCTCAAAACTTTAAGGGTGATGGACTGATTACATCGTCTTCAAGTATCTTCTGCTTCTATCAACTTTTCTGTACTCGACTGAAGAAGCCTACTGTGTAGGCGAAACGTTTCAAAATAAAGATACCTAACTGTTGCATATGTGTCTTACCTAACAACCTGTCGGTATTTTATACCATTTTAATGTTCAACCTGTCAGACACTGCAACACAAGGGTATCTTGGTACAGACCTACAATCAACTTTTACAACCTCTACTAGTGAGAACGGCTGGATTTGAGAGGGACCTGACCTCCCAACATCTGAGTTCTTACCTCTCCTAGTGACCTACGTCTCACCTGTTGGCGCTATAAATAGGCTCCATCCTGTCACTTCATCTCCATATTGTTTCATTCTATGGAACAATGCTCTCCAGACTGAGGGACTGACCACCTCAAAACTTTAAGGGTGATGGACTGATTACATCGTCTTCAAGTATCTTCTGCTTCTATCAACTTTTCTGTACTCGACTGAAGAAGCCTACTGTGTAGGCGAAACGTTTCAAAATAAAGATACCTAACTGTTGCATATGTGTCTTACCTAACAACATTTCTATTGGAGGCTGGGTAGAGAAGGCCTGTTTCAGTGTTTATTCTCTGTAATGTGCTTGTGTAGTAATAACAGGAGAGACTATGTGATGGCAGGGTTTCCTGTTTTCAAGAGGATTCTTGCTAAGACTTCAGAGAAGGCGAACCTGCCTTTGTTTTGTTTAATTGTATTAGAAAACGCTATTAGTGAAGATTCAAGACACTTGCGTCTGCGGAAATTAGTTTCTTTGATCCCTGAACTTCATGAGATGATTGGTGGAATTGCGGTGTTGTACACAGGCGTTGTTCAAGTTATCATTCCTACATGCGTAAATGTGTTCAGTGAGGCGGGTGTGGAGGTTTCTTGCTGTTTCACCTGCATAAATCTTGTGGCAGTCTCCACAGGGTATAGTGTAAACCCCTGCGTTGACTGGTTCGTGGTGCTTGGATTTTGTTCTGGTTAGATCCTTTATCGAAGTGCTGGAAGCGATAGCGACTCTTGTGAAAGTACTTTAGAAACGTTCAGTGCAACCTGGCTGTTGGGAAGAATTATAACTTTGTTGGGAGTGGTGTTGGTGCGTGGAGAATTAATGATCTGAAGAGCTCTTTTCTTGCAGTATTTGATGAAAAAAGAAGGAAAATGTAAATCAGTGAAGGTTTGGTGAATGTATGTACATTCCTCGTCAAGAAACTCAGGACTACAAATTAGGTATGCTTTTAGGAAAAACCCGAATTTGTAGTCCTGAGTTTCTTGACGAGGAATGTACATACATTCACCAAACCTTCACTGATTTACATTTTCCTTCCTTTTTCATCAAAGACTGCAAGAAAAGAGCTCTTCAGATCATTAATTCTCCACACACCAGCATCACTCCCAACAAAGTTATAATTCTTCCCAACAGCCAAGTTGCACTGAACGTTTCTAAAGTACTTTCACAAGAGTCGCTATCGCTTCCAGTACTTCGATAAAGGATCTAACCAAAACAAAATCCAAGCACCACGAACCAGTCAACGTAGGGGTTTACACTATACCCTGTGGAGGCTGCGACAAGATTTATGTAATTAAGACACATGTTCAACATCTGGGTATCTTTATTGTAGACGTTTAGCCATCCAGTGGCTTTATCAATACAAATTCCAGGACATAACTTGAAGACAGTAGAACTATATACAGAAGATGAGGTAATCAGTCCCTCAACCTTGGAGTAGGTGAGAAGAGCACCGTAGTCGTGGAGATTCTGAAGCAGAAGCAAGGAGCCTGGCGCTTATATACTAACGTCAGGTGTAGCAGACGAGGACATAGTCACTGGTAGGCGGGATTCCCCAGTGGAAGTAGGTCCTTCCCAAAGAGATGGGTTAGTTGTAGTAGTAGTTGTCGTAGCCGTGAAGGTTATGTACATGTCCTCAGAACCAAGATTCCATGATGTTGCAGTGTCTGACAAGTTGTGCAAGAATGGTATATAATACCGACAATAAAGATACCCAGATGTTGCACATGTGTCTTAATTTCATCTTGTCGGTATTATATACCATTCTTGCACAAGATTTATGCAGGTGACACAGCAAGAAATCTCGACACCCACCTTAATGAACACATTTACGCATGTAGGAACGATAACTTGAACAACGCCTGTGTACAACACCGAAATTCCACCAATCATCTCATGAAGTTCAGGGACGCCCAATTAGTGATCAAAGAAACTAATTTCCGCAGACGTAAGTGTCTTGAATCTTCACTAATAGCGTTTTCTAATACAATTAAACAAAACAAAGGCAGGTTCGCCTTCTCTGAAGTCTTAGCAAGAATCCTCTTGAAAACAGGAAACCCTGCCATCACATAGTCTCTCCTGTTATTACTACACAAGCACATTACAGAGAATAAACACTGAAACAGGCCTTCTCTACCCAGCCTCCAATAGAAATATTTGTCCAACCTATTTTTATGTTTCCCAAGTAATAGCTTTTATATCCTTTTACTCATGTGCAAGTTAATTGTTCTAACATATTATATTACTACTATTACTACTTATAGCATTATTACTAGCACTAGTATTGCACCTCACTCTGAGCCTATATATACCCTCTGTGTCCATGTACTGTTTGTAACGGCTTGACAAAGCTCCTGGAGAGCGAAACGTTGCCACAATAAAATATCACATTAGTTGCATCTGTGTCCATTTACCTAGCATTTTTGTTGATAATTCTACCATTATTACCGTAAGTAAATAACCTCTGCATACAAATAATACACCTGTGAAATAATTTCTTAATCTGGATCAATCTATACCTGGAGGGGGTTTTCAGGGGTCATCGCCCCCGCGGCCCCGATGTTGGTGAGTATTTTTTCTTAACTATTAAGCGAACGGAATAAAAATACAAATCAAGAATAAATTATATCCATCCTGATGATAAGACTGTGATAAGGTGGAGAAAAATTTCCAGTCTCTACTCTTAATTATAATCCTTGTCAATAATACACTGTGCTCTAGATATATGAATAATGAGGTCTTGTGACTCTGCGTAATGATAATGGCATCAAGTGTTATATTAATATTAGTTTTATATCTTCGTGACATTATTTTGTCCTTATCAATTAAAATAGAATATATATTTTGATGGAACACTCTCATGCCAACACAAATCAACGCAATCACACACGACAGAAACGATTATAAGCAAGGCTGAGAATACAAGCTAAACGACACTTTGAAAATGAAATAGCAACAAAAGCTCTTGCAAACTGATATCAGAAGAAAGACGACAGTAAAACAAAAGGCAATAAGGTCGAAGATGGAAAGAAGAGTGCTCACGAGAAACGACAAGGAAATCATTGATGAGTTAAAAAAAAACTATTTAAAGTGGTTTTCTCAGCTTACCGAAACAGTTAAAGAAACAGGCAGGAATAACCATTACACCAGATTTGTCTGCCGAAGTGCACTGGAACAGAATAACAGCAGCAGCACAAGCTAAACCTCACAAACACAAGGGCAGCATTCAGGTTCCTTGTCAACGATTGGTTGATAACGCATCTTAGCTCACGAACGACTCGTTCTAAGTTATGTGACGCTAGTGTGGAACACCTATCTAGTAAATACAAAGTGAAAGTACAGAAAATCCAAAGGAGGACATCCAGAACAGTGTCTGAGTTGAGGGGAAATGAGCAATAGATAAATAATGAGAGAAATAAGCCTTTAGTTTTTGGGAGTAAGAAGATCAAGGACTATGATTATTATTGTTAGAGTCAAAATTCCTAATTATTATAATCATAACCATGATTTTTAAAAGAGGTGGACCGCTAAGCCAGCGGAAGTCCTCGGTCAGATGACCAAAAGCTCCAGCTGTGGGTCATCATACGACTAAGACCCGCGTCAGAAAACACTTATCCTGTTTCCTGGCAAATATTATACCTACCAAGGACTATGATCAAGACATACAAAATACTAGGGTAAACAACTAAAATTAAAATTATAATTAAAATTAAAATTCTAAGTTCTCTGTTAATATTACAATGTGGGGTTTACATATTATAAGATATTATTTCATATTATAAAATACTTAGTACAAAGAAGGTCACTAGTATGACTAGGTATGCCTAGGCATTTCGGGCAGACTAATACTAGTTCTTACTCAATGATAGGCACTATAAAAGAAATCTTACAAGATGATGACATGATTTATAATGAGACGCCCAATTAAGCCACAGGAACGCCAGGAAACATTTCTTTAACAAAACATCAAAGAAGTGAAATGAACTGATCAATGACACGGTGAAAGAGGACTCCATACAGGGGCTAAAACGTACCAGAGCGATATTTATAAAGTCACTCCGTCCAGAGTTAAGGCGCAAACTAAACAGATAATTACACACGCAAACAAAATCTAAAGTTTTCCAGAACACGGAAATTAATCCCAGTTGTATTTGTAATGAAGCAGCAACAAAAAATTGTGATGCACAATGTTCGTCAGGTATGCAGGTGTATGTGTCTGTTTTACTCATTCTGTTTACTTTGTATGTCTGCCTGTATGTACTCACCTATACGCAGTTGCAAGGGTCAAGTCACAGTTTCTGCCTGTATGTATGTCTGCCTGTATGTGTGTCTGTGTGTCTGCGTATGACTTAAGCAGGTAATGAAAATTTATATTCCGAGTAATGAAGGAGCTTTGTGTAGTTTTGTATAATTTCTGTTGTGGCTTTTGATGGGGTACAAGTGGTTCTCTGAGACACACTCTTGGCTTGTAGGAGCTGAAGGTTCTCAACTGAGCGTTGTTGGTCCTTGCATTATTCCATCCAATTTGCCTTCGTGTTCATCTCATTTCGTATTACCCCTTTCCCTTTCTCTCGTCCTCCTTACTCCCTCCGACTTCCTTTTATATTTTCTTAACTCTCTCCCTTCTCCTAATTCTTGTGTATCACCAGTTATGCAATTCCCTCTCACTCTCTTCATTTTCCCTCCCCCCTCACTCATATCTTCACTTTATTTTCCCTAGTACACAATCTTTTCTCCGCTACCCTTCTCGTAACTCCCTTCCTTCTCCCCTTAACCATTTCTCCAAATCTTTATTTCCATCCCCTTCTTCCCTATTACTTCGTCTCTCCCTCAGTAGTTCCCACTCCCTCTATCCTCCATTTGCTGTTCCGTTTCCTCTTCCTCATCTAACCCTCCGTCTCTCAGCTCGTAAATTACGTCCTCTGTTTTTGTTGAAGTTATTTATACATTTTCCTTAAATACTGGTTGCAAAAGGGTCTTCCTTTTTACTTCTTCATGTATAACAGGTCTGAAGGTGTCAGTCTGAAAGAGGGAAGTAATTAGTGTATGTATGTGCGCGCGTGTGTGCGTGCGTATGTACTTACTTAATTGTGGTTGCTGGGGTCGATTCATAGCTCCTGGCTCATGTATGTACGCATGCATGTGTGTGTGTGTGTGTGTGTGTGTGTGTGTGTGTGTGTGTGTGTTTGTACTCACCTATGTGTGGCGGTAGGAGTCGATTCACCGCTCTTGGTCCCGTCTCTTCGCTAGTCGCTACGAAGTTCACTTTCTCCCTGCTCCAAGAGCTGTATCGTACGTCTTCCTAAAGCTATGTATGGAGCCTGCATCCACTACTTCATTCTCCAGATTGTTCCACTTCCTGACACTTCTAAGGCTGAAGAAATACGCATCTGACTTTTCAACCTTCAGCTGTGTTCTCTTGCTCCAGTGTCCCATCTCTGAAATATCCTGTTTCTGTCCACCTTGTCAATTCCTCTCAGTATTTTATACGTCGTTATTATGTTCCCACTATCCCTCCTGTCAACTTTCCCCTTATACGAGTGATGCGTAATTATATGATTTAATACAAACACCTACACATTCAATTTCCATTTTCAACAGATCTTGTTCCTCTGAAATCATACTTCTTGCTTTCCATCACTATTTAATCCATCACAATGGTACACTGCAGTAGATCCGGTGTTTCATGAGAGTTAAATTCTACTTACACACAACTATTTGCATTTGTGTTAAAATATTTAATCATTTATGTGAGGAAATCTGTGTAATTATATGAGATTATTTTTCGAGTCTCAAGTTTCATATATGTAGTTGAAAAATTCCAATAATTTGTTAGACTTCGTAATTCACACTAATAACTTTATGTACCTATCTGTACATGCCACGAGATATATACCACAACGTTTGGTGTTTATATACGATGAGAGTTTCCTCTGATCCTCGTTTTAGGGATTAAAGTATTCTTGACTGGTGGTAAACAGTGACATGCAAGCTTAATTACCACGTGTAGTTGATAGGATTTAAACCTAATTAACCAATCAACCGATATATTACAGCAACAAGATTATATACACCGAGAGGTGAATGTCTTTCAATGTGTATACACTGAGTTTACTTTAATTCCTACTGTAGGGATTAAAATATCCGTCTCTGGTAGAGAAAAGATTATATGCAACTTATTGACATTTTGAGTAGTCGACAGTCATTAAACCCAGTGTATGTCTCGCGGTGTATGTATCTCAAGTGTTTAATTTACTCCTTGTTTTAGGGATTAAAATATTTTTGACGTGTGGTGAACAGGTTACATACAGAGTTTATAACCTTCGTGTAGTCGACAGGCTTCACACTCATTAAATCAATCAACCTGTAGAACGTAGATGGTTGATAAACTGATTACACAGGTTGTTGGTGATAGCTGCCTGCATTCCTGCACTGGCGCCACAGCCAGGATCATAGAAGATTCTTGGATGAACTTAGTCAAGTTTTTTCTTGAAGACAAAAAATGGTAATTGGTAATTTACCTGATGTATATAGGAAAATGCTGAGAAGTCTTGGACCTTTCATGCTCAGTGAGCTTATTCTCAGCATATATATTGTGCCCCTCATCTACCATATCTTCTGGCAAAGATCTTAGAGTGCTATTTCAGTATGCAGATTTGGAACTAGTCCCTCCAAAAAAATTTCAGGTGTAAATTATGATATATCTCTCTCGCCTGCACGCCAAGGAGTGCAAATTTGAGGAACGTTAAGCGTTACTAATAGTTCAAGTGAATGATTAAAAATTATATGAGCAATGGTAGTTCTCTGTAAATTATCAAGATCTACAGTCTCGCTCGTCCTGAAAAGTATCAACAGGATTGGCATTTTTGTTTTGATTATTGTTATTATTATTATTTTAAATGTAAGGGGAAGGGCTTAACCTGCAGGGGTTATACACTGCCTGGAAAACAAGCTGAAATTTGTTAGTACAGAATTTTTTTGTGTGTGCCTCACTGGATGACTTATTCACAACTGTTTCGAGGTTTAACTCCATTTAATAGAAAGTTGAATATCTATCTGCCCACTTTCTCTGTGATTAATTTCGCAATCATTTTGTGTACCAAAGCATCATGACCACACCTGCCAAAAAGCTTCTGCAAAGCGTTTATTATGTCCTTACTTTGCATGTCTTGCAATGCAAAACTCTGACATAGTGCATGAGCAGCTGCGGGAAGCAAAGAGCCTCATGATCTAAACTCATGTTTATTGCGTCGTATAAATGTTGTGAATCCACATTTTGAGCATTATAACTCGTCAATACTTTCCCAATATTATGATAATGTGAAATGTCAGCGCTATCGGTCTATATATTCTTGCGATAGCTTCAATGCGACCTTCATGGAACGTGGGTATATCAGTTGTTTTTTTGGGGTTATAAGATGACGCCTCAATTTCCAGGGTATATTCGAGGTTCGATTTTTTTTTTGTATATTTTCTGAACCGGGGGCAAAGTGTGATGGCATACTATCAGCTACGTTTTTAAAGTATAACGACACTTAAGGTTATAACAGAAAGATATGCAGTGTTTGGTATCACATTCACGGAAAATTAATTTGGTTTGTCTATCCACCATCATTTACCAAGAAAATGACCCCTACCTCTGATCACTGTCATTTCACTTAAAATTAATCACTACTACTCTTCTCCGTCACCACCACCACCCACACTACCAACCTCCCACAACCACCATCCCCGTTACAACCACTATTATCAAGGCCCGGGATTGCAAGCCTCCCAGCAATTGGTCTCTATGATTGGTCCTCCAGCGCTGGAATAGGATGGAGGCGACGACTGCTATTCACTGCGGCGTCTGATTGAGCCGATCTGACGGCCAACCTCTGCCTATCACAGGAAATACCTTAACTGTGTTTACTAAATGTCTTCAGGAAAATGATTGGCTGTGAATGACTATCAAGAAGACATACTGGCCCACTAAAGAGAGACAGACAGACAGACAGTCATGAGTATACACGCATACATACATACGTACATATATACATAAATGCAAGCATACAAATAGGTATGCATATACTACACACACAGGCCAACATACACTCACAGAATAACAAATTACATCACACGTCTCTCTTTCAACTTTTACTGGGACAACGTTTCCACCTGTTAAGATCTGATGAACATCCAAACAGATCAAAACGTCGTCCCAGTAAAAACCTGTCCTGCAAAATGACTCCTTTCTTCACAATGCATAAAAATGAAATACGTGAAGTGTAATCTAACTAATATGAAGTCTCGTTGCAGAGCTGCGAAAATTGGTGTATGCAGCAATAATTTCGCAAAAAATCATTCTGAATCTAACGAAAAAATATTTCCTTGTGCTTGTTTATTTTTAAATTATTGTAAACTTGTATAAAATATAGTTAGTTGGATTAGGCCAAATTAAATTGCGCTTGTTATAATAAGGTTAGGTAAGTTTCCTAAGGTTCTTCTGGTACAAATTATGTAATTTTTTATAATAACATAATTGAAAAGAAATATATCTTTAGATGTATAACAGCTAATTTCGGAAAGGACTCAATTTTAAATGAGCTATCGCTAACTGACCAGTTTTACTTATTCGGCACGACAAGCATATATACATACATATATATATGGGTATCAAACGATTTAGATAAAGAAAAAATAGATACCACATTGGAGGGAGGGAGTATGGAAGAAGTTATTTTTTTTACAGATGTTTGGGAGATGACTTGTCAGCGGATAGGTTTATGAAGGATGAGGTAAACCATAGAAATGATGAAGGAAAAATAGGTGAGTGGTGTGTTGAGGTATATGTGGAGACAAAGAACGTTATCTATGGAGGCAAAGAAGGGAATGTACGAGAGTATAGTGGTACCAACACTCTTATATGGGTGTGAAGCTTGGGTTGTAAATGCTGCAGCGAGGAGGCGGCTGGAGGCAGTGTAGATGTCCTGTCTAAAGATAACGTGTGGTGTAAATATTATGCACAGAATTCGTAGTGTGGAAATTAGGAGTTGTGGAGTTACTAAAGTATTAGTCAGAGAGCTGAAGAGGGGCTGTTGGGGTGGTTTGGTCCTTTAGAGAGAATGGAACAAAGTAGAATGAGTTGGAGAGCGTATAAATCTATTGGGGAAGAAAAGTGGGGTAGGGGTCGTCCCCGAAAAGGTTGGAGGGAGGGGATAAAGGAGGTTTTGTGGGCGAGGGGCTTGGACTTCCAGCAAGCGTGCGTGAGCGTGTTAGATGGGAGTGAATGGAGACGAATGGTTTTTGGGACCTGACGAGCTGTTGGAGTGTGAGCAGGGTAATATTTAGTGAAGGGATTCAGGGAAACCGGTTAGCCGGACTTGAGCCCTGGAAATGGGAAGTATAATCCCTGCAATTTAAAGGAGGGGTTTAGGATATTGGCAGTTTGGAAGGATGTCTAAATTGTCGTATCTTAGCGCCTCTGTATGAGTAATGATTAAAGTGCTGAATGATTATGAAAGTTGTTTTTTCTTTTTGGGTCACACTGGATTTACACATGAGTTAATAGGGGTATCAAAGCGTATTTCTTGGGTAGCATTGGAAATGGGTTGGGCAAATACTTTTGTCAGTGAGTTTGGGTTTGAGGACTTGCCTATTATGGGGCAAGAGGCTTGTTGCAGTGTTCCTGCTTTCTTATGTTAACTAAGGAAAGTCAACTGAAAGACGTCATCAAAGCACCTTGCACACTCGTACAACAGCACAGCTACGCTCACGCCCCTGAAGTGGCCATCAACCAGGTGGATTCAGGCAGGTGAGCCTAACAGGTGATGAAGGCAGCTCCATGGCGACACTGACAGGTGAATAATTGGCACACCTGCAATTAAACTGTAACAGAACGCGCCACAATACAGCTTGGAAAAGCTGATGAAAACCAAAACATTACCAGATTTAAAACATCAGATACTGTTGCTGACGTAGTGGTTGTTGCCAGCACGATAAGAACGTAAGAATGGAGGAACAATGCAGCAGGCCTACTGGCCTATACAAGGCAGGTCCTTATCAAAATCAATGAAGCAAAATGATTTTGAGACAGTCTTCTGGTTTCCATTATGCCTAAGAATCACACCTGAGTATGATATTGAATGACGTCTAAGCACGATGCCACTCCTGAATCACCTTGCTGGCTACGCAAAGCCCAAATTATGCAGCTACTCAAATCAAGCATCATTAATATTCACTCCACGAATCTTCCACCCGCTCCTGGAGACGGGAGTCTGATATTCCAATAAGAATCATGGGAACATAACGACCATTCCTAACCTCAGAAAATATACACATACACACTGAAAACTTAATATCATCCTTAAGTAAATTCGATATAGCATTAGAAAGATAAAAAAAAAAATCAACCCTCACGAAACTGCAGTAATCCCATGTTGCTACGCTTACAGAGTGGCGGGAGCAGAGCAGCAGCGGTGCCTACAAGACTCCTTGAATACCATATTAGGCTCTCAACCTCTTAACCAAGCTCACACTTAGTGGTAATTCGCACCACTCAATGCTGGATAAATTATTCAGTGAGTTTCCTTGCAAGATTCTGATGAGCTTGCCAAAGGTCTGTATGTCCCTGGCAGTGACCCAGACGTCCCTGGCCAAGAACGGCCTTGGGTCAGGATTCTCTGTTAATTGACTGTTAAATCAGTCTGTTTTTATTGTGGCCTTCTGGCTTTCATATTCATCACAGCCTGGTTCATTTGGCACTAGAGGGAGGTAGTGATCCAGTTTCCCCAATTGTTTTGGCATGTTTTTGATATCTGCTTGTAGCAGTTTGAACCACGCATGTTGACACAGTGTTCTCTTATTGTACCCATGGAGAGCCTGATTTTTACTGGATCTATTGTATACTCCCTACCGTACCTCTCAATCCAGTACATTGCTATGGTTGGTATGTTTGGTGCTAGGCTCTCAAATATCTGTCACATATATTATCAGATATCTCTCTTTTCATATATATATATATATATACATATATATACATATATATATATATATACATATATATATACATATATATATATATATATATATATATATATATATATATATATATATATATATATATATATATATATACACATATATATACACATACATACATACATATATATATATATGTATATATATATATATATATATATATGTGTGTGTGTGTGTGTGTGTGTGTGTGTGTGTGTGTGTGTGTGTGTGTGTGTGTGTGTGTGTGTGTGTGTGTGTGTGTGTACTCACCTAGTTGTACTCACCTAGTTGAGGTTGCGGGGGTCGAGTCCGAGCTCCTGGCCCCGCCTCTTCACTGATCGCTACTAGGTCACTCTCCCTGAGCCGTGAGCTTTATCGTACCTCTGCTTAAAGCTATGTATGGATCCTGCCTCCACTACATCGCTTCCCAAACTATTCCACTTACTGACTACTCTGTGGCTGAAGAAATACTTCCTAACATCCCTGTGATTCATCTGTGTCTTTAGCTTCCAACTGTGTCCCCTTGTTACTGTGTCCAATCTCTGGAACATCCTGTTTTTGTCCACCTTGTCAATTCCTCTCAGTATTTTGTATGTCGTTATCATGTCCCCCCTATCTCTCCTGTCCTCCAGTGTCGTCAGGTTGATTTCCCTTAACCTCTCCTCGTAGGACATACCTCTTAGCTCTGGGACTAGTCTTGTTGCAAACCTTTGCACTTTCTCTAGTTTCTTTACGTGCTTGGCTAGGTGTGGGTTCCAAACTGGTGCCGCATACTCCAATATGGGCCTAACGTATACGGTGTACAGGGTCCTGAACGATTCCTTATTAAGATGTCGGAATGCTGTTCTGAGGTTTGCTAGGCGCCCATATGCTGCAGCAGTTATTTGGTTGATGTGCGCTTCAGGAGATGTGCCTGGTGTTATACTCACCCCAAGATCTTTTTCCTTGAGTGAGGTTTGTAGTCTCTGACCCCCTAGACTGTACTCCGTCTGCGGCCTTCTTTGCCCTTCCCCAATCTTCATGACTTTGCACTTGGTGGGATTGAACTCCAGGAGCCAATTGCTGGACCAGTTCTGCAGCCTGTCCAGATCCCTTTGTAGTTCTGCCTGGTCTTCGATCGAGTGTATTCTTCTCATCAACTTCACGTCATCTGCAAACAGGGACACCTCAGAGTCTATTCCTTCCGTCATGTCGTTCACAAATACCAGAAACAGCACTGGTCCTAGGACTGACCCCTGCGGGACCCCGCTGGTCACAGGTGCCCACTCTGACACCTCGCCACGTACCATGACTCGCTGCTGTCTTCCTGACAAGTATTCCCTGATCCATTGTAGTGCCTTCCCTGTTATCCCTGCTTGGTCCTCCAGTTTTTGCACCAATCTCTTGTGTGGAACTGTGTCAAACGCCTTCTTGCAGTCCAAGAAAATGCAATCCACCCACCCCTCTCTCTCTTGTCTTACTGCTGTCACCATGTCATAGAACTCCAGTAGGTTTGTGACACAGGATTTCCCGTCCCTGAAACCATGCTGGCTGCTGTTGATGAGATCATTCCTTTCTAGGTGTTCCACCACTCTTCTCCTGATAATCTTCTCCATGATTTTGCATACTATACATGTCAGTGACACTGGTCTGTAGTTTAATGCTTCATGTCTGTCTCCTTTTTTAAAGATTGGGACTACATTTGCTGTCTTCCATGCCTCAGGCAATCTCCCTGTTTCGATAGATGTATTGAATATTGTTGTTAGGGGTACACATAGCGCCTCTGCTCCCTCTCTCAATACCCATGGGGAGATGTTATCTGGCCCCATTGCCTTTGAGGTATCTAGCTCACTCAGAAGCCTCTTCACTTCTTCCTCGGTTGTGTGCACTGTGTCCAGCACTTGGTGGTGTGCCCCACCTCTCCGTCTTTCTGGAGTCCCTTCTGTCTCCTCTGTGAACACTTCTTTGAATCTCTTGTTGAGTTCTTCACATACTTCCCGGTCATTTCCTGTTGTCTCTCCTCCTTCCTTCCTTAGCCTGATTACCTGGTCCTTGACTGTTGTTTTCCTCCTGATGTGGCTGTACAACAGTTTCGGGTCAGATTTGGCTTTCGCTGCTATGTCATTTTCATATTGTCTTTGGGCCTCCCTTCTTATCTGTGCATATTCATTTCTGGCTCTACGACTGTTCTCCTTATTCTCCTGGGTCCTTTGCCTTCTATATTTCTTCCATTCCCTAGCACACTTGGTTTTTGCCTCCCTGCACCTTTGGGTAAACCATGGGCTCATCCTGGCTTTTTCATTACTCCTGTTACCCTTGGGTACAAACCTCTCCTCAGCCTCCTTGCATTTTATTGCTACATATTCCATCATCTCATTAACTGGTTTCCCTGCCAGTTCTCTGTCCCACTGAACCCCGTTCAGGTAGTTCCTCATTCCTGTGTAGTCCCCTTTCTTGTAGTTTGGCTTCATTCGTCCTGGCCTTCCTGCTTCTCCCTCCACTTGTAGCTCTACTGTGTATTCGAAGCTTACAACCACATGGTCACTGGCCCCAAGGGGTCTTTCATATGTGATGTCCTCGATATCTGCACTACTGAAGGTGAATACTAAGTCCAGCCTTGCTGGTTCATCCTCTCCTCTCTCTCTTGTAGTGTCCCTTACGTGTTGGTACATGAAGTTCTCCAGTACCACCTCCATCATCTTAGCCCTCCAAGTATCTTGGCCCCCATGTGGGTCCAAGTTCTCCCAATCTATCTCCTTGTGGTTAAAGTCACCCATGATCAGGAGCTTTGCCCTGCATGCATGAGCTCTTCTGGCCACTCTAGCCAGTGTGTCAACCATCGCTCTATTGCTCTCGTCGTACTCTTGCCTTGGCCTCCTGCTGTTCTGTGGTGGGTTATACATCACTGCTATTACCACCTTGGGACCTCCAGAGTGAAGTGTTCCCACTATGTAATCACTTGTGTGTGTGTGTGTGTGTGTGTGTATGTGTGTGTGTGTATGTGTGTGTGTGAGTGAGTGTGAGTGTGAGTGTGAGTGTGAGTGTGAGTGAGTGTGAGTGTGAGTGTGAGTGTGAGTGTGAGTGCACGCGCGCGCCCGTGCATCCGTGTGCTTGCGTGGCGCGTTCAACACTAACCCACATGGATACAGAAACTCAAAAGATTAATTGATCTGTATATTTCGATCCCCTTCTGGGATCCTCTTCAGCAAATACATAATGAAAAGAAGATGAAAAGAAAGGGAAGGTTGCACATCACACCGTACAAGGAAGCGGCACGAGGGGGAACAAACTTTCACAAAAATTGAGCATTTCCCCCCAAAAAAAAATCCTCTTACAGAATGATAGTTAATATTTTTTTATTGATACTGATACAAGTATTTTTATAGATGAATGGTTCAGAGAACCGACATGTTGATAAATTAGACACATGTGCAACTCTTGGGTATCTTTATTGAGGAAACGTTTCGCCACACAGTGGCTTCATCAGTCCATACGTAGGAGAAACTTGAAGAACAGGAGGAGAATGAGGTAATCAGTCCCTCAACCTTGAGTCGATGTGGTCAGTCCATCAATCTTGAATAGATTGATGGACTGACCACATCGACTCAAGGTTGAGGGACTGATTACCTCATTCTCCTCCTGTTCTTCAAGATTCTCCTTTGTATGGACTGATGAAGCCACCTGTGTGGCGAAACGTTTCCTCAATAAAGATACCCAAGAGTTGCACATGTGTCTAATTTATCATCAAGTATTTTTATATTTGGACCAAAACTAACATGGAAACCTTGTACATGAATGGTATACAATACCGACAAGATGAAAATTAAGACACATGTGCGACATCTGGGTATCTTTATTGTAGACGTTTCGCCATCCAGTGGCTTTATCAATACAAATTCAAGGACATAACCTGAAGACAGTAGAACTTGGGATAATTAAATGATATATAGTTCTACTGTCTTCAAGTTATGTCCCAGAATCTGTACTGATAAAGCCACTGGATGGCGAAACGTCTACAATTAAAGATACCCAGATGTTGCACATGTGTCTAATTTTCATGGAAACCTTCCCTAACCTCCGTGTTAACACGGAGTTCCCTCTTAATAACTAATATATGTTAATTAAATTAACTTGAGACAACACACTGTGTCACTTCATTAGTGGGTTATTACCTGTCGTTTACCTGGAGGTGGTTTCACCATGATAATTGAGCTCATCTGTGGAAATGCACTATATTCCTCCATTAGTGCGTTATTATCAAAGGACTACCTGGAATTGCACTGGGGAGCTCTTCTGTGTTCCTGCAGCTCGGTCTGTGACTGAGCTTGTCGGATTAACTCAGCTGTTAATTGTGGCAAGCAGTAAGCCAGTCCGCTGGTTTCACCCTGAACGTCAGGCTGTACTATGAAGAGGTTTGTCATAAGCTTGGACTTGCCTTAT
The DNA here is from genome assembly GCF_038502225.1 of Cherax quadricarinatus. Classification (NCBI taxonomy): domain Eukaryota; kingdom Metazoa; phylum Arthropoda; class Malacostraca; order Decapoda; family Parastacidae; genus Cherax; species Cherax quadricarinatus. The sequence continues at coordinate 10,078,391 of NC_091302.1, read as the reverse complement.
TGCAATAATCAACTTCTTAATTCGTTTTTCTTTCTGCATTTACAACGAGGCCATCGTCTACCTCTTTTTTCCGACTCTGCACCGTCTCGTTGATGAAAAGTTTCTTTTAAAAATTTCCTCATTTAATATGTGCCTCAAATTTGGCTCAAATTAGACAAAAGCTATATGGATCTTTTTAGTGTTTTATCCAAGTTTTTTTTAAATCATTCCATATAGGCATATAAAAAGTATATGAAGTCATTTCTATTTCTTTTTAACCAATTAGGTTTAGGAACCAATTTGTCAGGTTTACTTGGATGTTTAATGTGAGAGAAAAGCGGATAATAAGTGGGGTTATGGTTGTTCAGACAACCAGGAACCATTACAGTGTTACTGCCCGCACTACCATCTAGCGGACTGAGGCTAAACTCCATGTTCCTGGGGTCTGATTTGCTTTAATTTCTACTCCTGGTAGTACATTAACCTTACCTGGTGTAGGCTGAAGTTTTTAGAATCACTTCACCTCCACTTGTCTCCTGATCAGCTCTGCTGCTGACCTGGTCAACCAGGGTAGAAGCTCGTAATTGGAGCAAGATCCCTGTCTCCTGGACGTAGTGAGACTTACGACTACTCCTCACTTTTCAAATTGGAATTGTGGTGCTACAACCAAGTAGTGGCAGGATTTTCCAGAACATCGGACGAACACCACCACCCAGGATAACCTACACCATTTCTTCAAAACGTCAGAAGACCATCCTGGATATTGTATACACCTGCCCTATCATACTAGAACCACAATTTTAATTAAAAACCTTAGAAAATTATCATTATTATTCCTAGAGTCATTCATTTATTTATTTTTCCATTCTTTGTGTTCAGGAGGAAGGCGTTTCCCTGACATATAACTATATGTGGAAAATACTGTTTTCGTTTCTTGCACAATTTAGTGTTGTGATCTTATCTACGTATCTCTTGCTTTTATTTTAAACTTCCTTTGCCTAATTATTCTTTGCATATTTCACTGTGACCTGACTCCTTTCAGCAATTATTTCTCATGGTTGATCTGAATAATTACTGTTAGTGGTCAGCTTTTTAATTATATTTTGTTATTCTTCTATACAGTGCTACATGCTCTTTTTTTTTACTGTAACTGTCTATGTATATTAAAGTCAAAGGCTGGTTTAACTTTTTTTTAAGGTTTTGATTCTTTTTTTATTTCAGTTGAGCCAAGAGCAGTAACTGCCTTGACTCTGTCAACACGTCCCTTTAATTAAAAAGGTACTCGCATATAATCTTAAGAAATTAATTCACCAACAACCTGAATGGTCAAAGATCTGGCCGTGATTACCTGACGGAGACTGAAATCTCCACCACTGCTAGCGCTGAGTGATCCACGTGGATTAGTCTCCATCATACTAGCGCTGAGTGATCCACGTGGATTAGTCTCCATCATACTAGCACTGAGTGATCCACGTTGATTGAAGCTTCATAAATTACAAAGGATCATGTCCTGTTTCGATGCATTTTTTGCAAGTCTTCGAACACTTCAAATTTTTCTTAGCTGTGTTTTTAATTCTTCATTATTCTAGTCAGCTGACAGATTTAGATCTACCTTAGCAATCCCTGTAGCATGTACCTCAGCGCCTAGCATTTGATTTGCTTATCTTCCTCTCTTTGTCCCGTCCCTGTCCCCCCTCTCCTATATATACCAGCTCCCTCATCTTTATATGTTAGCGTGACTTGTAAATGTTGTAAATGGTCTAAGTCGGAGCGAAACGTCATCATAAGCTCCTCTCTCTTATGTTCGGGTTATTTGTGTATCTATATAATAAGAAAAGTGAGTTTTGAATGTATTTTTATGTTCGTGATAGTTACTCTTATATTTACAAGCCACGGAACAGGTAGGGTTTGAACCCAGGGCAAGTGAGTCCTAAAATTCCAGGCCAGTGCGTAAGCCACTGGGCCAGCTGGAATAAAATTCATCCAACTAGGTATTTTCTATACACCACTGAGAGGTTAGCATAGGTCCCCACAAGCTTAGCATGTGCTGCTGATGTTCTTCTGTTCATAAGCACTATTACTTGACAGGTTCAGTATTATAATGTATACTCTAGGTTTCTTCCTAAGCTATTTCTGTGAAGTGATTTTCTCCCGGATGATGCTCTGTATTTCGTCGTTTATAGAAGACTCCCAGCATCATAATTTCGTTTTCGCCTGAAGTTAAATTTTAGTAACTATTTATTCAACAATTCAGTGCGTCATCGTGGACTGTTTGATTTCCATTGGGGTCTTCAATCTTGTTCCCCAAGATGCGACCCACACCAGTCGACTAACACCCAGGTACCTATTTGCTGCTAGGTGAACAGGACAACAGGTGTAAGGAAACGCGCTGAAATGTTTCTACCCCACCGGAAATCGAACCCGGGCCCTCCGTGTGTGAAGCGAGAGCTTTGCCAGCCAGGGCCACGGGGTCACCTGCAAATAAAGATAAGTAGGCGTTTGTTCCTAGTTTCAGGTAGATAATATACAGCGACAGCCACATGGGGCCCGTCACTGATCCCTGCTGGGTTTATATAATCCCGATCTTGAAACAATCGGAGCTCTTGAATCAGCTTTGTAAGAAGCCAATAAATTTTCTAATTCTTTTTTAGCTATGTTTGATGAGAAGAGGGTTCCATGGTAGTTCCACGTGTTCCAGTACTGGTCTGACACATGTCTTTTCAAGTCATCTGAATGTAGATAAGAAAACACATTCAGTTTAAGATATGTATCATAGGACACGTTTCGCCTGGAGTGACTTCATCAGTCCATACCCACAGCTTCTCAGCATCACTACACCATTGCAGCGATTTCAATGCTTCCTTCTACACAATTGCAGCGATTTCAATGCTTCCTTCTACACAATTTGAAGTCTTTATCGCATATTTGTAGGTTTTGCACATGACGCCTAACTTACCGTGTACGTGAGCCTCGGAGAAAACATCTAGTGTTAAATCCAGCCACAGGTCAATTTGTTATCCTGGTTCAATGGGTTGCTGCCCTTTCAGGTGATACTTGTAATCTTGCCTTCCTCCACCTCGTTTCACGCTCTTTGCAATATCTGGGGTTGACTTTCATTAGCTACTTGCTGGACTAATCCCTCTACTTATTCAACTGTTCCCTCAGCATTTATCAGCTGAAGTGGAAAACAATACACAAGCGCAGTATAAAAGGATCACATAATATTGTATTTGTTTTTATTTGCATTGTGTGGGTATTCTGTATCACTTATTTCTATCAGTAGACTTTTTACTTATCCTCACCATATCTTTTACGAATATATCTATTTTTTAGGAATATATCTATCCAGTCACTCATTTAATTATCCCAAGAACAATGTAGGTCCAAGAGCTGAAGCTTGTGGCGGCACTCCATATGTTACTTTTGGCTCCTCTTTCACTGATTCTCTGCTGCCTGTGCATGAGATATTACCCAATAAATTATTCTCCCTGTCACTCCAGCCAGGCTTTCGAGTTTGTATATTTATCTTTTACGAGAGACTCTCCATGCTGAATATTAATGTATATAGAACTGACAAGATGATAAATTAGACACTTGCAACATCTAGGTATCTTAACTCGATGTTGCTGTATAGCCCTTGTGGCTTAGCGCTTCTTTTTGATTATAATACTAATAATTAACTCGATGTTTCACCAAGACTGCGGTACTGAACATTTACTTCTAGGCTGAGGAACTGCTTACTTGCTGGGTATAACGTCTCAAGATAAAAGATACCCAGATGTTACACATATGTCAAATTTATTATAATTTTCAATGCCTCTGACAGTCTAGGTCTGCAGGAAGATACAGTTCGTTCTTTCTTTTTCCTGCAAGATCCTAACCATCTCGTAAGATACTTAAATTAGATTAATTAATCAAGTTAATTAGGATAATGTGTTTCCACGCGCGTGATTTAGGTGTTTGTGTTTATGAGCTGCTTCACGTATCTGTCCACCTATAAGTTATAATTAATATATATATATATATTATATATATATATATATATATATATATATATATATATATATATATATATATATATATATATATATATATATATATATATATATGCAAAACAACCACTCTGAAAGAATAGAGAAATTCCAAGCGCTTTCGTGACTACTCACAGTATCAAGGAACTATGCATAGTTCCGTGATACTGTGAGTAGTCCCGAAAGTGCGTGGGCTTTCTCTATTCTTGCAGAGTGGGTGGTTTGCATATTCTGAAATCACCTGTTTACTGTGATCTTATTGCATGCATATATATATATATATATATATATATATATATATATATATATATATATATATATATATATATATATATATATATATAAAATGTCATTTTATATTTAATTAATATTAGTTAAAATCAATGACATATATTTTTTTTAAATTATGTACATACTGATTTCCGCAAATTTATGGTAAAAAAAAATGTTCATACTGTTAATTCGGCAGAAAAGACCAAACTCGCTGGTCTGGCTTAATCGACACGACATACATATGTATGTATGTATTTATGTATGTATGTATGTATGTATGTGTATATATGTTTGTCTGTATATAAGTATGTATGTATGTATATATGTATGTGTGTGTATATATGTATGTATGAAAGTACTTGAGCTGAAGATTTCCCTCCCCTGTAGCTTATCTTGCATTGTTAAGAACACCTGTCTGCCACTGTATCACACACACACACACACACACACACACACACACACACACTTATATATGTCGTGCCGAATAGGTCAAACTTGCTTTTCTGGCTTAAATAACAACGCTTTTCTTGCCGAAAAAGGCAAGCGAAAATTTGAGTATGCAATAATTTCGCAAAAATCATTCTGAATCTAACAAAAAAATATGTATTTCGTTGTATTTGTTTATTAAATTGTAAACCTTTATAAAATATAATTAGTTGGATTAGGCTAAATTAAATTGCGCTTGTTATAATAAGGTTAGGTAAGTTTTCTAAGGTGCTTTTCTTAAAAAAAAATATTAATTTTTACATTAAAATAAATGAAAAAATATATCTTTAAACGTATAGGAGAAAAGTTTATAAAGGACTTAATTTTAAATGAGTTCTTGATAATTGACCAGTTCTACCTATCCGGCACGACACACACACACACACACACACCAGTGCTATTTTTGATATATGTGAACGACATGATGGAAGGAATAGACTCTGAAGTGTCCCTGTTCGCAGATGACGTGAAGTTGATGAGAAGAATTAAATCGGACGAGGATGAGGCAGGACTGCAAATGCAAAGTCATGAAGATTGGGGAGGGGCAAAGAAGACCGCAGACAGGGTATAGGCTAGGTGGACAAAGACTACAGACCTCACTCAGGGAGAAAGACCTTGGGGTGACCATAACACCGAGCACATCACCGGAGGCACACATCAACCAAATAACCGCTGCAGCATACGGGCGCCTGGCAAACCTGAGAATAGCGTTCCGATACCTTAATAAGGAATCGTTCAAGACACTGTACACTGTGTATGTTAGGCCCATACTGGAGTATGCAGCACCAGTCTGGAACCCACACCTGGTCAAGCACGTCAAGAAGTTAGAGAAAGTACAAAGGTTTGCAACAAGGCTAGTCCCAGAGCTCAAGGGAATGTCGTACGAGGAAAGGTTAAGGGAAATCGGACTGACGACACTGGAGGACAGAAGGGTCAGGGGAGACATGATAACGACATACAAGATACTGCGGGGAATAGACAAGGTGGACAAAGATAGGATGTTCCAGAGAGGGGACACAGGGACAAGGGGTCACAACTGGAAGCTGAAGACTCAGACGAGTCACAGGGACGTTAGGAAGTATTTCTTCAGTCATAGAGTTGTCAGCAAGTGGAATAGCCTAGCAAGTGAAGTAGTGGAGGCAGGAACCATACATAGTTATATATATATATATATATATATATATATATATATATATATATATATATATATATATATATATATATATATATGTACATACATACAATATTATTTCCACGCATACTGTCATTTTTTTTTTTTGCATCAACGCTACTTTCCTTGCTACCACCACTCCTACCCTTGAGGCTGTGGAGATCCACTTTCAATTTCCTCCACTGCTCGACCCCACAGGCTGTGGACACCACCCACCTTTCCTTCCCTGACTCTTACACTACCTGCAGGCTGTGGATATTCTCCCTCCCGCCCCCCTTCCTCTTTTCTTCGACGTCTTGTGCGCGACTCAGTCTGTGTGATGGAATGTGACACGGTAAACACAGCCAGCTCTTCTTCACACAGTGTAAATATCATTTAGAATATAGTAGCTACATACTGCGGTTGTATTCGCGCTTGTTCAGTATTATGTAATAAGTCCTTTCCAATTCATTACCTTCCATTCGTTCTTCCTCCCCTTCTCCCCACATTTACTTCAGCTCTGAGCCAATATACACCCCTCCTCTACCCCGTCATCCCTCCCGTTTACCTCTCTCCCTCCACCCCTGCTAACCTACATATCAAAACATCTCATGAAGATTGGGGAAGAAAAAATCCAACCTTCGTTAATATTAGCATCTGCATTAGTGTAATTTAACCCTTCTAGTTATCATTAATATTCAAACTCCACTGGGAATTTTAACTCAAGCGTGTGCTACTACACTCTTCCCAGAGGGGCGGGAGGAAGAGGATTTAATGCTGCCTATGTCTGAATATATCTGTGTAATACGTATTTTGGCTCATGAGAGTTAAGTACAAAGACACAACAAAATATGTACAAGAAGTGAACAAACAAGGTATAAAGGCAGGCCAAAGAAGGTATAATGAGAAAGATATTATCCAGTGAAACCTTTTGATGAATGATGCTGTGAAGGGAAGACGAACAGGGATGAACAGTGAAGATAAATGATGCTGTGAAGGGAAGAACAGGGATGAACAGTGAAGATGAATGATGCTGTGAAGGGAAGATGCACAGGGATGGAAAGTGAAGATGAATGATGCTGTGAAGGGAAGATGCACAGGGACGGAAAGTGAAGATGAATGATGCTGTGAAGGGAAGATGTACAGGGATGAAAAGTGAAGATGAATGTGACAGCATGTTCCCTGTGAGATGACCGCCTCCAATGCACAATAAATGTTCAAGGTCAATGTTGCGTTCGCCCTCGTGTGACCATCAGCATCACCTTTCCCATTTTAAAGGCTTACCACCCACGGGTAAGCCGAGAAAATACGGTATTCTAAAGAAGCCTTTACAAGGCTAACACTTTTAAGTAGAGGTTTCTAAAGTCGGTATTTGAAATAACTCGTCTTAAGAGCGAAACATCGAAATAAAGGCAAGTTTTTTATAATTGTGTCTGTCACTTCTCTTGTAACTTCTGTCTTACCTTTGTGACAGACGAAGATATGAAAAGGAGAACATGACATGAAGTGGAAAGGACAGGAGATAGTGAAAGAAACGAAGAGAGAAGAATGTGAAAGAGGAATAAAAACAAATGATAGAGGGGGAAAAATGAGAGAAGAGGAGAGGGTAGAAGGCACGACAGGGAGAA
>NC_091302.1:10050844-10063344 GCF_038502225.1 Cherax quadricarinatus | reverse complement strand
TTCAGAATTACAGACAAGTAAACAACTTCTTCGAATGACAACACATGTCAAGTATCTTCGACAGTTGATGAATAAGACACATGTGTAACACTTGACGATAAAAATATCCAGGTGATGTACATGTGTCTCCATCAACTTGTCAGTATTGTATATCTTCAATAATATTTCTTCGATAATGCCGTAGTGAACAGGTGTCTGTAAAAAAAAAAGTGAATGAAAAAAAAAACAAGAGAGCTAAGGTGGGGCCAATAAACAGAACCATACCAGGCACCTATAAAAAAAAAAGGTGTCTATGATGTAGTGCCAATAACTGGCGTCTGCAGGTGCTCCAGTAAGGAGGGACCACCATAAGGGAGTGCCAATAAAACATAAGATTGTGATTTCCTCCAAAATTTCATATGGAGGAAGGCGTGTGTGTGGAAGCGGTGCCACAGACGGCAGAGGGCTGGCACACGCAGCGCTGACTCTTGCTACCTGATGAAAAAAACGCGACAGGAAGCAATCTGTGGTACACTTCAGAAACCCTCGGGCGAAATTGAATGAGGTTCCCGTGTGCGTACTCTAACGAACCCGATGCCAAGTAACGAACTCGAGGCCACGTAACGTGAACGAGGCCACGTAACGAATCAGATGATAAGCAACGCAACCGTGGCCAGGTAACGAACCGAGGTGCGGTAATGGAACCACGACCAGGTAACGAACTGAGGTGCAGTAACGTAATCATGGCCAGGTAACGAACCGAGGTGCGATAACGGAACCGTGACCAGGTAACATACCCTAAGCCAAGTAACGCACCAAAGCTCAAGTAATTCCTCACAGGTCAAGTAATGCACCACAGACCAGGTAACAAGCCCAAGAAGTAACGAAACCAAAGTAACGAACGCAAGGAAGCAACGACCCCATGGAGAGGTAAGGCACTCCACAGCCCTCACGAACTCGTCTTGAAAAGGCGTACACGTAGAAGCCATTTCATTAGCATTGCAAATGTCCTCTTTTACGACCGTATACGACAATGGTACCCTGAGAAGGATAGAACATTCTCGCTTTTTATATATGTTTTTAATATGGCCAATGGGAATCTGTACTTTAATGAAATTTTCCTCAAGGTAAATGTGGGCAGAAGACGCTATACGAGGGGTAATAATAATAATAATAATATGAAGAAATAATAATAATAATAATTAATATTATTAATGAATACTGTAAATAACGACTGGGTTACCAGTAGGAAGCAATGAGTGGTATCATATGAATGGAGATGTATTTTAGTGGCTAGAGTAGAGTTCCTCAGGTATGGGTTCTTTAATATTCTTGGAATATTCAGAGTGATCTGGGTAGATCAATGCTGTCGTGGGAAACGTGAAACATGAGTTTCAATGATGAAATTTTCAAAATAATGCATTCTGCATATAACAATCTACAGAATGATTACAAAATCTTTAGCAACAAATTGACCGAAATATGAAAAGAGAAGGACCTGGAATAATCGTAAACAACGACCTCAAAAGTACCAAACAATTTCTATCTGCTAGGTTACATAGAAATTTTAGGAAACAATATTGATTCTCTATAATGCCCTTACTAGAACGCATCTTCAACATGCTGTTCAGTTTTGGGCTCCAGATTACATAAAAGAGGAAGATAGACTGGAGAGGGCAAATAGAAATACAACTAACCTTGTACAATCACTAAGAAATAAACTATATTTAAAACTTTTCCCTCAAAAAAAAAAAAACACGCAAAAACCACTGGAAGTGCAAATAAGTCAATGACAAGAAATAATGGAATGAAAATTCGAGGCAAAAGGTGCAACACAAACGTGTGTTTTTCTATCCTAAACGAATCATAGCACAAGGGAACAAAATATATGCTGAGGCTGTTGGTGCAAAAGAACAATACAGTCATTAAAGACCCTCTTGGATAACTATTTTTCAATCTAGATACTATGCACGGGTAAACTGTGGTCAGCGGATTCGTTAGTTCGGCAACTACATGAGGAAGAATAGTTGACAATAAGCCACCAAGGTACAATAATAATGGTAACAGAGCTATCCTAGTGTATGCTTAAAAGTGACTCAAGGTATCGTCAAATTGTTTACATTCACCTACACCAGAGCAACCAGAAGTAGAGCCACTGTTAACTAGAACTACCGGTACACACAGCTCTGTAGGTGAAAACAGAGAAACATGAGTAGTGCTGTGATCACAATACAAAAAACAATAGTATTACGCAGTTCATGTCTTCCATCCACTTCTATGGAGAGAAAGGTGGGGAGAGGGAGCCTTCTGATGTATTATCCTTGCCTTATGACAGAAGTAGACAGTCTTCTCAGTAGATAACCTCGGTGTGAAATTTAATCTACTTTGCTGTCTGTTTCTCCCATGTATTACGTCATCTAGGGGGCTCCCATCTAGCAGGGGCGGCAAAGTACTCTCTCCGTCATCTGGGACTCTTCATCAAGCAGGGCATAAAGGGCTCTGCATCATCTGAGGACTTTCCATCAAGTAGAGGATATTGGACTCTCTCCATCATCTGAGGTCTCTCCATCAGACAAGAGAATGAGGGATACAGGACTCTCCATCAGACAAGGGGGGTGGGCGACATAGGACTCTTCATCATCTGAGGACTCTCCATCACACCTTGGCTATAGGGCTCCATCAAATTCAAAGATTCAATTTACAGAAGCTAAAACTCCTTCTCCAATTTATAGATACTAGGACTTCTCGTTTCGGTTTACAAACGATGTTGAGGATTTCCTGATTCAATTTACACACGAAACTAGCAGCGGGTAATTCAGTATGTTGCAGCAGCTGTGACTCCCTTATTCAGCCTACTGTTAACTCTCGCTAGTACGTTATTCATTTACATATCCTCGTCACAAACTGCCAAATAATTCAGGATTTAATGAACTGTAGGGCAATTTCGCAGGTATTTAGTAGGTTGGTAGACAACCACCCTGGGAGCTACTACAGTCCTGTCAAATTAGTGTGAAATGGAAACCTGATTGTCTTTTGTAATCTGGCAGGGTTGCTTTTTTTTTATTTTGTGTGGGGAATATAATCCTCAGAACCACTAACAGATAACATATATACGAAAGGAAGTGGTTAACACAATACTGTGAATGTGATAATGGTATACAATACCGACAAGTTGATAAATAAGACACATGTACAACAGTCATGCATCTTTGACCTACACAGTAGGCTTCTTCTGCCTCTTCTGTATTTGACTGAAGAAGCCTACTGTGTACGCGAAACTTTTCGGAATCAAGATAACTAATTGTTGCACATGACTCTGATATACCTTTGATGAGGTTAGAGTCTTTCTGCTCCTGGAGCCCGGCCATGGGCCAGACTAGTTTGGTGCTAGCCTGGTCAACCAGGCTGTTTGCTGCTGCTGGTCCGCAGCCCCAGATATCTATCACAGCCTGGTTATCTGGCACCTGATGAAGATACTTGTCCAGTTTCCTTTTGAAGACTTCTACACTTGTTCCAGCAGTGTTTCTGATATTTTCTGGTAAGATATTGAATTTTATAATCTGGGACTACAGATGAGCACGTGTGTCTTGCTTACCGGCCACCTCTTTAAAAAATCACGTTATGTCAAGTGGGAGATTTACGAAGAATCTTATCACTTGAAGTGCTGCTTGTAACCGGTCAGGAGAGATCTGGTAGCCTAGCCAGCAGCCAGTTTTTCTTGGTGACCGACCGCCTCATAAGTTAGGCTCTTCACGCCTGCGTGCATTTAATGGTCATATTTATAACCATAATTTTTAAAGGGGCTGGACCGGTAAGCCAGCGGAACGCCTCGGTCAGGTGACCAAAAGTCCCAGCTGCGGGTCATCATATGACTAAGACCCGCGTCAGGAAACATTTGACCTGTTTCCTGACAAATCTTACCTAACCTAACTTGCGGCCTGCGGACCTACATAGTCATTACAGCCTGGCTGATCCGATACTTCCTGCAGGATCTTTGATCAATTATAGTAAATGACTACTGAAGCAAAATAACGATAAGCTGGGCTATGTGAATTACAATGAGATAAGTAGGGTAAAGTTGGACGTGAGAGAAACGTGCCCACCAAAAACCCGTAGTTATGCGAGGAACCTTATGACGACGTTTGGATCCGTCCCGGATCACTGTCAAGTCACAAGTGGCGCAAGAAAAGTAGAGAAGGCCAAAACACCATGCGGTAAGTCTAGTCCAGACAAAAGAGTTGAAATCCAAGCGTTTTACCTGAGTCGAAGCATTTCACGTTCAAATTTCGGTGGGATGTGAAGGGAAAGATTATTTAAAGCAGTACTTCCCTTCCGCTCCCTTCCTTCATCCCTTCCATCCATATCAACTTTTCCAGCCACTGTCGTCAACTGACGCGGTTCTGTGAATTTAAAAAATCTTGGAAGCTCAAATGCGTTGCTCTCATTGGCTGTCAAACTCAGTAAATCCAGGGAAAATAAATACTTTTTCGTCCTAGGACTTAAAAATGTGTTTTTCCTAAACAACTTTTTCGTTCCATATGGAAATTAATTGTGTCCATTTATAATGAAAGAAAACGGGATTATTTGCTTATAACGGTAGACTTCAAAATATTTTCTTGTGCGCAATATTCTATGCAAAGTCTACGTACTTACAAGTGTGAGAGGTTAGAGCAAGTTCTGGTAAATTTAGATGAGTCTTGTACGTTCACAGTCTTGTATGTTCACAGTCTTGTACGTTCACAGTCTTGCACGTTCACAGTCTACGTTCGCAGTCTTGTACGTTCACAGTCTTGTACGTTCACAGCCTTGGATAGTGTAAAGCCGACAAGTACAAAGAAACAATGACTTTATAAACTTGACGAAGAACGAAACGTTGTTCAAACGCTTGCTTGTGTCTATACCTTCATTCTGTAAAGCTTTCCCTGACCTTCTCCAAAGTACAAGTTCGTTACCGAGTATGACGAGCAATACGTGCCTTCCCTACAATAAAAATGCATTAATATTTATATCATCAATAAACTAGCCAAAGTGACTTATAAAACGGTGTACCTCATATCCATCCTGTTGACAGTAGTGGCTGGTTTATTGTGTACCACATATCAATCCTGTCGACGGTAGCACAAGAACACATGGATACAAGAAAGGCCTAGGAAACTAGGCCTCAAAAGAGTTAAATGGAATACATCTAGGTACATATATTTAGAATTTACATATCTGCTACAAGTAAATGTCTGGCCTTATTGTCGTTAATAAGATACCTCAATATACCACATAGGTTATTGCTGTCTCTCTCAATATTCCTAAATAAGTGGACAATCAAGAGCACAGTGCTAAAGAAAGTGACTCGAAGCCTCACCACATATTTTGCATTTAGTTTGGTCATCGTGTGTGCATATGCGAAACTGCCAAGTATTTCTAACGAAGCCTAAGTCCGGCTACTACAACAGTCAAATTGCTGACATTGCAAGTTGCTCCGTAAATGTTCTTGTCTACGGTCATGTTGTCATAGTGAGACATAAATCTTCTCAGGCTTCTAACTGCATTCCTGTAACATTCAGAATTATTATTTATTTGCTTTACTCGTAATACCACTGAGCCGCCAACAGCGACAGGCTGGTTGAGCAGGCAAGCATCAGCCAAGCCTGGTCCAGGGCCGGGTTGATAAAGTAGGAAAACTCTCGAAACCCGTCATAGGTATATTAAAAACTCAAAGGTATATCAGGTTAAACTTCCAGTTGAATAACAGTGGCTGAATTGTTAGGTATGCTACAAAGGAACAGAACAATAACCTATCCAACTGCACCTAACGACCACATCGAACATTACTACTGAACCCGCAGCCCTAACGACCATAAGAAAACGCTTAACGTTGTTATTATGGTACGGCGAACGAACAATGCAAGAGGTTATGGGGGTGGAGGGAAGAGGAGAAAGGAAGGAGTGGTAGGGAAAATAGGTACGAAAATAGCAATGGAAAGAAGGGTGACAGGGGGAGAAAGGAAGGAGAGTTTACCCTTTCTCTCCCACTTCCCTTCCATCATTTTAAATCTCCTCTCCCCTCAAGGGGAGAGGCTCTTGATCTGGGGAATTGGATCTGTGCTCCGGTTCCCTAAATTGAGCCTGAATACTTCCCCCCCCCCCCACATGCGCTGTATAATCCTACGGGTTTAGCGCTCCCCATAATTATAATACTAATAAATCTCCTCTGAAGCTTACACAAATTGTGAAAAAACTCAACCAACATCGTGAAGTGTGAATATTGCAGCATATGTGATATTATATATCGAAGTGACTAAAGGTGATTTTTTTTTTTGTGGGGGTGAGGTTAATTTGCTATTTGAGTGTCAACCCAGTGCTAAAAAAATGGCTTTACTAAATTTTTCGCAAATTAACCAGGCTAAAAATTATACAATTATAATATTTTAATAATGAAATCGTTTATACACTTTAGAGAGATTCTCTAAGATTGATTCTCTAAGATTGTCAAGCCGTAACGGCTTGACAAAGCTCCTGGAGAGCGAAACGTTGCCACAATAAAATGTCACATTAGCTGCACTTGTGTCCTTTTACTTTACATATTGTCGGTAATTCTACCAAAATATATACAAAAAAAAAAAAAAAGAATACAAGTACCGGAATACTAATGTCACGTGGAAACTTAAAGCTTCCTTCTTCCATAAATATTCATATATTTCACTAATGAAACTAAACGCCAAATTTGCAGTGATATGGCAACCTTGTAGCCCTCTAGTGGCAGTTTTAATAAAAACTAAAAAGCAATCATACAAAGACTACTGTAAAACTTGTGCGTGTATACCTTAATAAGATACTGAAGTCAATGAAAGATGGGAAGACGAAGAATGATGGGAAGATGGGAAAGAATGAGGGAAGTGGAAGGAGGAAAGAAGGTGTGAGGCGGAGAAAAGACCGAGAAATCTGTATAAAACTTTAATGAGGAAAATTGTTTGGACTGTAAATACACAGGGAATACCTTACTTCATCGCTTTTTTATTATATTCATTTGGGAAACGCTAAATCCGTAGGTGTCATACAGCGCCTGCTGGATGGGACGTAATGAAGGTTAATCTGAGAAAGAGGAGGGTAGTTCTAGTTCCTTGGATCAAGAGTACTTCTCTCCCTTGAAGGATAAAATCGCCCTAATGATACAGAATACATCTGGTTGGGTTTACTGGTTAATAAAGTGCGAATGGATGACTAGTGATATATTTATGGACATGTGTGGTTGTTAGCTGGCACCAGACCCCTGCTTGGCCGCCCTCCACCACCTCTCTCGCTCCAACTGTTATATTCCTCTCACTGGTAAACCTATAAAGTGCCTTTGCTTGTAAGCATTAGCAGTTGAATGCCTTCTGTTAGGCAACAGTGGAGGCATTATTACGTACCAGCTATTTCCTTTGCCCCGATCACCACCAGACTTTCCTGATGCCTCAGTCACCACCAGACTTTCCTGATGCCTCAGTCACCATCTGACTTGTCTAATGACACAGTCACCACCAGACTTTCCTGACGCCCCAATCAACACCAGACTTTCCTGATGCCTCAGTCACTGCCAGCTATTCCGGCACCGCTGTCACCACTACGGTCGTCACGGCGGCAGAAACCGTCGACATACTTCATTGTATTTTCTTCATTTAACAAAGATTGCGAAGTATAATCATGAGAACATCTGTGGCCATAAACCATGTGTATATGCTGGTGCATGGTAAAGCTACGTGTACGGTGGGTTTACCTGACGCAGCCTCAAGAATGCGTGAGCGTATTCGATAGGAGTGAATGGAGACAAATGGTTTTTAATACTTGACGTGCTGTTGGAGTGTGAGCAAAGTAACATTTATGAAGGGATTCAGGGAAACCGGTAGGCTGGACTTGAGTCCTGGAGACGGGAAGTACAGTGCCTGCACTCTGAAGGAGGGGTGTTAATGTTGCAGTTTAAAAACTGTGGTGTAAAGCACCCTTCTGGCAAGACAGTGATGGAGCGAATGATGGTGAAAGTTTTTCTTTTCCGGGCCACCCTGCCTTGGTGGGAATCGGCCGATGTGTTAATAATAAAAATAATAATAAAAATAATAATAATAATAATAATAATAATAATAATAATAATAATAATAATAATAATATAATATAATATCTTTATTTACTACAAGTACATGTACATGGTACAATGGCCTAGTTGACATCAATGACATGCTACTATATAGAAAGCCGCTTGTTATGCAGAGCATTTCGGGCAAATTAGTTCAGTTTTTGTCCCAGGATGCGATCCACACCAGTCGACTAACTCCCAGGTACCCATTTTACTGATGGGTGAACATAGACAACCGGTGTAAAGAAACACGCCCAATATTTGTACCCTCGCTGGAAATCGAACCCAGACCCTCGCCGTGTGAAGCGAGAGCTTTAGCTACCAGGCTACGGGGCACAAATATATATTATATTTCAAGGAATTCAACGCCGATATTTTCCTTCTTGGTCTTGCCTAACACATGCCTTACATAGTGGAGCAGAAAAGTAGCTGCTCTGGGATCTTGAGTTTCCCTGATGAGTCTTTTGCCTAACTCTTTCGGGAATCTGAATGCGCTAGATGGTGCTAACTGAATTTCAGTAAGACTTTTGACAGCTCGAGAAGAACAGCTGAATAAGCTTTCCCGAGATTAAGACACTAGTGCTTGATACGACACAATGTATGTTAAATACACAAGACGAACACTACTTGTCGCCTGACTGCGCCTCACCACCGTCACTTGTTGCCAACCAAAATCTCACCATATTTTCCTACAAAGTCGCGACCTTCGGCGTGCTAAAGTAATAAATACTGAGCGGCACGTATGGACTGCTGTTTAGCTACTGATAAATGATTTATATATTTTGAAAATACGGGGACTATTATTATTTTCTTAAAACTTTCGTTTTCCTCCCTCAAGAGTTGATCACTTTCCTGGGGCCAAAAGGAAGTTTTCCTGGGAATCAGTGTTACAACTGTGGTGTTCCAGTGTATATCGATCTCGGTCTAAGTAATATAAACACTACACAATGTTTTACCTGGCACGGGTGAATCTTTGGGCATGTTTACACCTAGTGCCTCTGTTCACCAAGCAGTGTAGGTACCTCGGCGGTAGTAGACTGTTGTGGGTTGCAGCCTGAGTTTCTCGAAATGCGTTCCATAACCAGGGACTTTCTAGTATGGCAATGATGTCAGCTAGGTCTGTATCAGCTGTATCATCTAATTATAGAAATAAATATTGTTATTATTATTATTATTATTATTATTATTATTATTATTATATATTTCATCAGGTGACTGGCGCGTAAAATGCAGTGTCTGACATCTGTTTTAAATTTATATTTACGATGTCAGAAGATATTCAACCCAGAAAATGAAAAGAGAAAGGAAAGAAGAAATATGACGTCGAAGATGATATCACAGACACCGAAGACAAGGCGATGACAAATAATAGTGGCAAGAACAAGAACAATATCAATGGTGTCAACAGTGGGATAATAGCCAAGATCATTTCCCTGATAGTTCTTGTCTCGTTGACACTGGTCGTCACACTCATCTCAATTAAACCACAAGGCAAGCAGGCATGGTTGATGTTGCATGTACCAGTGCTACATTATAGATAAACAGACAGATATAAAGGTATGAACAGTGCAGAGAAAACAACGGCTCAACATACAATGATTGTCTCGCTTTATTTCCCGATGTAACTGGAGCACAAACCTTGTCACACAGATACACACACACACCGATATCGGTGTGTGTGTGTGTGTTTGTGTGTATTATCCGCGTATCGTGTGCCTGTGTGTGTGCATGGATGCTAGTAGTAATCCTTGTTTTAGAGAGCTCAAGCACAGACCTCGCCTACGTGATGAGGTCTGTGCTCCATTTACCTCGAGAAATAGAGCGAGATATTTATTGTATGTCGGCTGGTCAAACACGTCAAGAAATTAAAGAAAGTGCAAAAGTTTGCAACAAGACTAGCCCCGGAACTGAGGGGTTTCTCCTACGAGGAAAGGTTAACGAAACTCAACCTGACAACACTGGAAGACAGGAGGGATAGGGGGATATGATAACAATATATAAAATATTGAGAGGAATTTGCAGGGTGGATAGCGACAGAATGTTTCAGAGATGTGACACACCAACAAGAGGTCACAACTCATAGTTGAAAACTCAGATGAGTCACAGGGATGTTAGGAAGTATTTCTTCAGTCACAGAGTAGTCAGGAAGTGGAACAATCTGGAGAGTGATGTAATGGAGGCAGGAACCATACATAGGTTTAAGAAGAGATATGACAAAGCTCTTCGAGCAGGGAGAGCGTGAACCCAATAGCGACCAATGAAGAGACGGGGCCAGGAGCTATGAATCGACTCCTGCAACCACAATTAGGTGAATACACACACACACACACACACACACACACACACACGACAGTTGGTTCCTGGAGTTTAACCCCAGCAAACGCAAAGTCGTGAAGCTAAGGAAAGGATAAAGAAGACCGTGGACGGAGTATAGCCTAGGAGGTCAAAAGCTACAAAACTCACTCAAGGGAAAAGATCTTTGGGTGAGCATCATACAGAGAATATGTCCTGAGGCGCATATGGGCGCTTGGCAAACCTACTAATAGTGTTTCGACATCTATGTAAGGAGTTATTCAAAACTCTGTACAATGTGTACGTCAGGCCCATACTGGAGTATGCAGCACCAGTATGGAACCCACACCTGGTCAAACACTCAAAGAAATTAGAGAAAGTGCAAAGGTTTGCAACAAGATTAGTCCAGGAGCTAAGAGGTATGTCCTGCTAGGAGAGGTTAAGGGAACTCAACCTGGCGACACTGCTGGACAGAAGGGATAGGGATGACATGATAACGACATAAAATTCCGAGAGGAATTGACAAGATGGACAGGGCTATAACGTTTCAGAGGTGAGACACAGCAACAAGGAGATGCAACTGGAAGTTAACAACTCAGATAAATCATAGGGATGTTAGGAAATACTTCTTCAGCCACAGAGTTGTCAGGAAATGGAACAATCCAAAGAGTGATGTAGTGGAGGCAGGATCCATACGCAGCTTTAAGAAGAGATACGATAGAGCTCATGGAGCAGGGAGAGAATGGATCCAGAAGCGAATAGGCGGGGACCAGGAGCTGTGAATCGACCCCTGCAACAATAAATAAATGAATACAAATAGGTATAGGTGAGCACACACACACAGCAGAAACCAAAGTTTAATGCTACCTCAGCTTTACGGAAGAAAAAAAAAACGAAAAAAAAAATGGGTGTGCCTCTTTGGAAGGGTTCAGCACCAGTAGTTGTCTGTGTCTCACCCAGCACTGTCACCCATGTTTCTGTCACCCATGTCTGTCTCACCAAGCACTGTCACCCATGTCTCTGTCTCACCCAGCACTGTCACCCATGTCTCTGTATCACCCAACTCTGCCACCCATGTCTGTCTCACCCAGCACTGTCACTCACTCACGTCTGTGTCTCACCCAGCACTGTCACTCATCCATGTCTCTGTCTCACCCAACATTGTCACCCATGTCTATCTCACTCAGCATATAGTTCTACAGTCTTCATATTATGTCGTTGTATTGGTAAAGCTACTGGTTGGCGAAACATCTACAAATAATGATAACAAGATGTTGCACATGTGTCTAATTCCTCATCTTATCGGTATAATATACCATTCATATACACCTCAGATGATAATCAAACCCAGTCCTTCTCACTCATATATTTGTTCAACTTCTTTTTAAAGCTAGCCAAGTGTCCCATAATCTTGTAAATTCGCTGTGACTGGTAAGAGGCAGAAATGGTGTTTGGGTGAGGGGTGGGTGGGAATGAGGAATGATGGAAAAGTTGGGAAATAAACAGGAGCAGAATTTCTGTTAGGCAGGAAGGAAGGCCGTGAAACAGAGTGCCAGGGAGACAACTAAGAAGGCAGACATTTGGGTAGGTATATAGGCAGGCAGTTAAGTAAGCAGACAGGAAGGCAAGAAATGAGGATGGGTGATAGGTAGGGGAGGTAAACAGAGGTGAAGGCAAGGTGATAGATGCGAATAAAAATAGTTTACAAAAACGACAAGTTGATAAATGAGACTCTTTTGAAACATTTGGGTATTTTTATTCCTAGAACGTTTCGCCACGCAGTGGCTTCTTCAGTCCAGTGGATTTAGACTGAAGAAGCCACTACGTGGCGAAACGTTTCCAGAATAAAATTATCCAAATGTTGCACAAGTGTGTGGCATGCTAAGAATATGTTACATTTTATTCGGTGTATATTACACAGAGCAGCTGAATTAGATCGACATCTCCGTCGAAATCCTCAGACAGGTCATTTTATGATTAAGACTCGTGTCAGGACGCAGTTCCTGACAAATTAGATAATCTGCTCAGACAGATCTGCTTGTGTCTTGATAAAGTCAACTGTGTGGGCGAAACGTAGTCAGTAAGTAACTCGCTAGAATATATAAAAAAAAAACATATTTCCACA
>NC_091302.1:10008344-10045844 GCF_038502225.1 Cherax quadricarinatus | reverse complement strand
GAAAAGAATGGAAGGGCAAAGTGGGAAAGTAGAACGAGAAGATGGTGGGAAAGATAGAAATGATTAAGAGGGAAATAAGGAAAGAGAAAAAATATGGAACACGTAAGAAGGGATTGTTTGTTGTTGTAGATTCGCCGGTACATTCGCCCGGTCAGGGCCTTTTCCAAGTGGTGGCCCGGCCTTGGCTCCCTTTCGCGGGAGTGTCTCAAACCAATGTCTGTCATGGGAGGAGGTACAAGTACATCCTCGTCTTCTGGGACTAGCTGTTCCCAAGCCTAGCCCCATTCCCCGCCTCCACGGAGCTCGGAGGGAGAAGCTAGGCATCTTGGGCTGCCACAAACCCCATCCACACTGGGCTCGAAGGGTGTGGCACCTGTATAGAAGCAGACGATGTCAGTAGGTGCAAAGGCAGCAAGCACTACAGGATCCTTTTGGAGTCACCCCCAACTTTGGACATTGCGTCCGAGCGCTGGGAAAGCTAAAGAATTCCTCTTGCTATGAGCGTTGCTGCTGCTAGTTCACTTGTCCATTGCACTCCTCTTCCTGTAACAAGAGATGACGAAGAGGAGGGACAGGAAGAAGGGAAAACGAAGGAGAAAACAAGAAAACGAGGGGAAAAGATAGAAAACCAGGGACTGAAGGGACGACAGGGAAGAGAGAAGAAAAACGCGAGAATGAGATAAATAAATGACAGGAACGAGGGAGAATGACAGAGGAGAAATGAAAGCAGTTAGAGGCAGCGGAGGGACGAATAAACTTGGGTAGGGAGAAAGTGATGGAACTTAAAATGTTGGGCTAGTGAAGTAGAAATTTAAAAGAGGGATAACGAAAGTAAGGAGAAACTGAGGCAAGAGGCTCAGAGATAAAGGAACAAAGGAGGAAGAGAGATGAGTATTCAGGGGAAGAAAACGACAAGCCGAGATAAGAAAAATGGTGAGGAAGGAAGAGTGACTAAGACGGCAGGCTGGAGGAGAGTGGGAAATGGAAATACTGAATACGACAGAGAACTTGAAGCAGACAGAACAACAAGGAAAATAAGCGAGAGTACAAAAGTGTGTGCGGGGAAAAGGATGAGGAGGAAAAAAAGATGAATATTGCCAGTAAAGCAGAATAAACAAATAACCCCCCCACACACACATATATACATATATATATATATATATATATATATATATATATATATATATATATATATATATATATATATATATATATATATATATATATATATATATATGCACACACACACATTTAACACACCGGTCATCTACAAAGAAGAAACATTTTCACCATCAGTTTCCCATTTCATCATCGTCTTGTCAGAAGTGTGCCGACTCTACAGCTCAGATGCCCCTCAGAACTGCTACATCCACCTCCCTCCTCCAGAGTGCAGGAACTCTACGGAAGTAAAGGACTAAAGTCCTGCTAACAAGTTTTCCTGAATCCCTTCATAAATGTTATCTTCGTCAAGCTCTAACAGCACGTCAAGTCATAAAAACCACTTGTCTCCACTCATTCTTATTTAACACGCTAACATACGCCTGTTAGTTACTCTAGTCCTTCGCATACAAAACCTCCTTTGCCCCCTTTCTCAAACCTTTTCTTGGGCGACCCCTACACAGCCTTCCTTCCACTACAGATTTACACATCCTCTAAGTCATCCTATTTTGGTCCAGCCTCTCTAAATAACCAAACTACCTCAATAACCCCTCCTTACCCCTCCGGATTATACTTTTAGTAGCCCCGCACCTCCTCCTAATCTCCAAGCTATGTACTGTCTATATAATATTTACACCACACAGTGTCCTGAGAAACATCTCCACTGCTTCCAGCCTCCTCTTTGCTGCACCATTTAAAACTCAGGCTTCACATCCATAAAAAAGTGTTGGTACCACTACATTTCCATACATTCCCCTTTTTACTCCCTACACAGATGCCTCAATGCACCACTCACCTTTCCCCCCCCCTGTCAATTCTATGGTTCACCTCGCCTTTCATAGACTCGTCCGCTGACAAGTCCACTCTCAAATATCTGAACACACCTTGTACTTCAGTATAAATGTATCCGAGCCTTCCCCAGTGTCCTGCATCACCGCGTAACTAAAGACGCATCACGGACCCAGGAAGCACTGATATATTCACGCCTCGCTTGCTGTCTAGTTTCAAGCTGAAACCTTCACCTACAAACTCACCTGTTTTACCTCAGGTTCACAGAAATCTGTGTATGCATGATGCAGTATATCTTGCATGCACGATGCAAATATTACACAGACGTTGCACGACGTTAGTATTAAACAAATATGCAAGTATTACACAGACGTTGCCTCATGTATCACCCAAAGATTGCATAATGAAAATATTACACAAATATAACAATGCAGATATTTCAGTAATTACTCAGACAGTGCGACTGATAATAAGTTATTTTTCAGTTGTTAACGACGATATTACGTTATTGAACAAATGTTAAAACTACACAGGTGTAGTTAGTAACAGTGTTACTGAATGGCTGTTGAATATTTAGGATGAACAACCCACATTTAACAGTAACGGATGAAACATTCCAATGGGAGAGAGTAACGAGTGGGTTACCGCAAGGATCAGTATCAAGACCATCACTATTTCAAATACATGTATACGTAAACACCCTACCAAAGAGGATGGAGTTATATGTGCCACTGTTTTGCAGATGATGTGAAATTAATAAGAAGAATTAGAACAGGAGAAGACAGTGATAACCTCCAGAGACATCTCAACAGACTGCAGATGTGGTCAAAAAATGGTTTATGAGTCCAACTCAAACAAATATAAAGTCATGCGAACTGGAGAAGATACAGGCAGACCAGACGCAGAGTACAGCGTCAGTGGAGAGAAGCTGCAAATATCAGAGTGAATAAAAAAAAAACGGGGGGGGGGGTTAAATATAACACCAAACATATCGCCAGAAATGCATCCACTCTACGGTATAATGTCAGATACAAATGCGAGATTAACAAAACTGAAAGTAACATTCAGGAAACGGAATAAAGAATGCCTCAGAATCTTATATATGATACATGTCAGACCAATCAATGAGTACGCAGCTCCTTGAAGCCTAAACGTAATAAAACGTATCAAGACATTTGAAGAACCAAAGGTTCACAAACAGCTTAGTACCAGAACTGAGAAGACTGCACTACGATTAGAGGTTGAAGCTAAAGACGTTAGCAGAGATATCATGGAAAGACATAATTACGACATACAAAACAGCTTAAGGGGAAGTGATAGGGCAGAAAGGGACAAAATGTCTGACTTAAGGCCAGGATCAAGGGGACACAGGTGGAAACTGAAAATACGGATGAGCCTAAGCGTGGTTGAAAAGGGGAATGCCTTGGATGATGTATTGGAGGCAGGATCCATACATAGCTTTAAGCAGAGGTATGATTAAGCTCACGGTTCAGGGAGAGTGACCTAGTAGCGATCAGTGAAGAGGCGGAGCCAGGAGCTCGGACTCGACCCCTGCAACCTCAACTAGGTGAGTAACTAGGTGAGTACACACACATAATTATATAAGCAGCTCACATGGTTGGTGGGCTTCATAATAAATGCCTGAGAGCCCAGACACACAAGACAGGTGGGTTGGTATAAACAAGATGGTATAAACAAGATGCTTCAGATGAAAGTACAAACATTTTCCTCAATCTTAAACGAAGGTCTATGTCCATCAATCTACAAGATTGATGGACTGAACACATCGACTCCAGGCTGAGGGACTGATTACCTCATACTCCTCCTCTCCTTACGCCTTCCTCTTTGTATTGGACTGATGAAGCCACTGTGTGGCGAAACGTTTCCTGAATAAAGATTCCCATATGCTGCATAAGTGTCTCAATCTTCAACATTTCTGGTATTCACCGATGGAATGCGTATAATATGAACTTATGTATATGTACATTTACACGTCCATCAACATCACACATCAGAGAAATATAAAATCCAGCACCAATCAACCTGTGCATACAACTATATTTCTTTGATCTCCAAAAATGTACCCAACAGCATGAACGGTTGAATATAAATCCATGGATTTTAACTGGATTTAATATAAAAAATCATAACGTATTTATGCTTTTATCTACATCGAGGAGATGCAAGTTATTTAGTGTAAAATGTGCTACCAAATGTCACTTGAAATTAAATCTCCTATTATTAGTGCTGATTATGGTTATTTTGTTTACTATGTGTAACTCTTACTATTCAATTCTGAGCACCATGAGTAGTACGGATGATCCAACATAACTAGAGATTAGTGTGGAAATCCGCGGACCATTTGGCACCAGGAGCATTAATGCAATCGCATCGTGAGCACTAATGCAATTTCATCGTGAGCATCAACGCAATCTCATCGTATCAATGCAATCTTATCGTATCAATGCAATCTCATCGTATCAATGCAATCTCATCGTATCAATGCAATCTCATCGTACATTACCGTCGGCATCTGTTGTTCCTGCTAGCAGTAGCTAGGATAGTGCAGATAATGGCAGTATGTCCAGAGTGTTGGATGAAATGTACAAGTAGAAGATTCCTCTGCACCTGAGTTTTCAGAATACCTCGGTGTTACTCGACTCTCACGGGTAGCATAGTGCATGTCTTTCTTGGGTTATCCTGGTTCATTAACCCTCCTCCCGGAGCTATAAATCCGTATAAGGTTTTCCTCAACCCTGTGGCTGGCTTGGCCAATAAACACTGGCACATATTTATTAGAAAATGTTTCGACCCTGGGACCTTGATCACATGACCGAAACGTTTTCCAGTAAATCTGTCGGAGTGTTTGTTTACGTTCTTTTCAAACCATTTGTTGGAATCAATTACTAAGGTTTAAACCAGGCCAAACGAAATTATCGAGACTATGGAGCTAAATACTTCTCCAGACTGAGGGACTGACCACCTCAAAACTACTTCTTCAAGGTTGAGAGACTGATACCTTCATCTTTTATCTTCACTGTTTCATCTCTCCATATTTACTCACCTTTGCATTCACCATCTTAACCTTTTCACTGCTTCAATTGTCTCTATTTACTCACCTCTGTATTCGACTAAGAACTCTACAGCGTAGGCGAAAGTTTCAGAAATATAGATACCTAACTGCTGCACATACGTATTACTCATTAATATGAATATAACTGAGCCAACAGACCACCGGCAGCTGAAATCTGCCACAGACTTACTATTTTTTTCAGTATATGAGAAGTCATAATGGAAGATAAGGTGGTCAAAGAATGGCCTGGTTTGTGTCACGTCTTGACGACGATTATGAATGAATATGTTAATTAAAAGGACACAAGTGCAACTAAAGTGGCATTTTATTGTGGTGACGTTTCGCTCTCCAGGAGTTTTATCAAGCCGTTACACAGCCGTCACAATTGTCGGCAATTCTATCAACATTAATGCAATATGTTAATCGCCCAAGACGGCCCGAAACGTCGTTGTAAGTTTCTTTCTCCTATGTGCGGGTTATTTATGTATTGTTCCAGTCAGGTTATTGTGCCTTTTTCTTCTTTAATAACAATGGTGCATGATGCTCCCACACCTGCGATGTCGCATCTTCTCTTTAGTGTATTCGTGACAACAAAACTGGTTAAACAAGCTTCCTGTTAAGTGTGTGGATCACGATTCCAGCACTCACAGGTGAGCACAAATAGGGAAGCACGTGTCTGGCTCTCAGCAGACGGAGGATCAAGCCTCCACCACGTCTTACGCCGAATGACCCCCATGGGTTCAGCGCTTAACATGAATTATTCTTCAATACCATAGAACGGAAAATCCAGTGAGATGGGAGTGTTCTCGGTCCAGTGAGATGGGAGTGTCCTTAGTCCAATGAGATGGGAGTGTCCTTGGTCCAATGAGATGGGAGTGTCCTTGGTCCAGTGAGATGGGAGTGTTCTTGGTCCAGTGAGATGGGAGTGCCCTTGGTCCAATGAGATGGGAGTGTCCTTGCTCCAATGAGATGGGAGTGTCCTTGGTCCAGTGAGATGGGAGTGTTCTTGGTCCAGTGAGATGGGAGTGTTCTTTGTCCAGTGAGATGGGAGTGTTCTCGGTCCAGTGAGATGGGAGCGTCCTTGGTCCAATGAGATGGGAGTGTCCTTGGTCCAATGAGATGGGAGTGTCCTTGGTCCAGTGAGATGGGAGTGTCCTCGGTCCAGTGAGATGGGAGTGTCCTTGGTCCAGTGAAATGGGAGTGTCCTTGGTCCAGTGAGATGGGAGTATCCTTGGTCCAGTGAGATGGGAGTGCTCTTGGTCCAGTGAGATGGGGTGCCCTTGGTCCAGTGAGATGGGAGTGTCCTTGGTCCAGTGAGATGGGAGTGCCCTTGGTCCAGTGAGATGGGAGTGTCCTTGGTCCAGTGAGATGGGAGTATCTTTGGTCCAGTGAGATGGGAGTGGTTTTGGTCCAGTGAGATGGGAGTGTTCTTGGTCCAGTGAGATGGGAGTGTCCTTGGTCCAGTGAGATGGGAGTGTCCTTGGTCCAGTGAGATGGGAGTGTCCTTGGTCCAGTGAGATGGGAGTGTCCTTGGTCCAGTGAGATGGGAGTATCTTTGGTCCAGTGAGATGGGAGTGGTTTTGGTCCAGTGAGATGGGAGTGTTCTTGGTCCAGTGAGATGGGAGTGTCCTTGGTCCAGTGAGATGGGAGTGTCCTTGGTCCAGTGAGATGGGAGTGTCCTTGGTCCAGTGAGATGGGAGTGTTCTTGGTCCAGTGAGATGGGAGTGTCCTTGGTCCAGTGAGATGGGAGTGTCCTTCGTCCAGTGAGATGGGAGTGTCCTTGGTCCAGTGAGATGGGAGAGAGATTACAAAAAAAAAAAAAAAAAAAAAACACACAAGTTGTAAATGCAGTTTGAGGATCAGCGCCTTTCTATGGGGCGCGGTGCCTTGAATGGTTCGTGATCCAGGGAATTGGAGCTATTCTTCCCTTCCTTGGATCGAACCCGATTACACTCCATCTATTCCAGTTGTGCTGTACGACTCTTACGACCTCAGCCGTTGTTCACGAGTAATCTCAATAGAGATCTTCAAAAAACTCAGCATCACACCTGCTCTTCCACATTACCTGCATAAATCTATGAATCCCTGACAAAGCTTCCATGGAAGAGCCTTTCCTGAATACGCAACATGAAGAAAAAAGGTTTTTATTTACCCCCACACTCGGAAAAATACATTCAAATTACTCGCATTCAACTGTGACTATGTTTTGTGGCTGGATGAACGAAAACGGACACAGACTAGCGTAAATCTTCCTCAAAAATCGAGGCTTATGTTGTTAATTTTTACTTCTGCTCTGAAGCTTGTAAATGGATGTGTTTTGCTTGGGGCTGGTTTACGTTATCCGGTGCAGGTGTTCTTGACCGAATTGTGGAACGGATGGTTTTGAAAATACAACAGTGAGTTAGTAGACAGCAACCCTCTAGGGAGGCACCACCCTCCTGCCATGAGTGTATAAAACATACATACATACATACCAAATCGTAAATAGGTAGACAATAGCAACCATTCAGGGAGGTACTACTGTCTTGTCGTAAGTTTGAAAAACACACACACTCACGCATACACACCAAAGATTAAACAAATAGAAACAATCCACAGATATACTATCGTCCTGTTTTGAGTGAGGAAAAAAACACAATCATACATACACACTAAATACTAAAAACATGGAGACAGCAAACATCCAGGGAGGTACTACCATCCTGTCAAATAACTGTGAAATTGAAATCCATTAATTTTTTGCACTCTGGAAGGGTTGTTGATCATCTCTGTCTCTCATGAACACATGAGACACCAGGTAAATGTCACACACTTATCTCTGTTTTCCTACTTACTTCTTAACAGTTTTTAAGCCAATAATATTTCCTTTCCAACCTGGAAGGCTGGAAGATAATCCCCATCTTGACAATGTCAAGATTTTTTCCATAAAACATGACTGTCAAAAATGTTGCAAGTGAACTATGCATCGCAACGACGACTTAAAACCAAGAAAACCGCTGATCCACAAATGGGAAATGAAAGCTGGACGACGTTTTGGTCTGTCCTGGACCATAATCAAGTTGCGACTCCATAATGGTCTAAGAATGACCGAAATGTCGCCTTGTTCAGCAGCATGCATGCCACCTACTAAAAATGTAAGGTAAGAGGCCTAAGGAGTTGTTCAAGAGGATGAAGCTGAAGAGTGAGACAAACAATAAGGATACTCCTGAGTAACAAGGTCCTAGGATTGTAAGATTATTATTGTTGTTGTTGTTGTATACCGTTCATGTACATCCCTTTCTTTACAATAACAATTTCTTTCAACACGCTACTCCACAATAACTCAGAGGGAAACTATCAAACGCTCTCTGCAACAGATGCAAAGTGTGACAGAGTGCCTGAGGTGCACGGAGGCTACAGGGTTACGAGAGAGCGGGATGAGAGATGAGGTACGACAGGGTGGGATGCAGGGGCCAGGGAGGAGACGGGCTGGGGTGCATATGGGGAGAAGGAGGGATGGGATTCCACATGTCGGAAACAGGAGGATGGAGGGTGCCAAAGGTTGTCACGGGGTTGGGAGCAAGACTGAGGGGAGACGCGACAGCTGACATGGATGGAAATGTATAAGTTGTGACATGTCCTCCATCTTCCACTAGGGAGAGCTGGTGAGACAGTGGAGTAAAGTTACGGTGACGTGGTGGCCACCGACCAACTCTGCTGCCATCTACTAGCACACTGAATTTCAATTTTCCACACTGTGCTATTTTAAGCACAAGCAGGTGGCTCTTCTTATTTATTAAATTCCTCTTAAGAGAAAATGAATAGTCAAAATAGTATTAAATGTTGAATATCTTAATTATGAAGAGGCAGCGAGTTCCCATGATTGGTACGTTGGTGCCCAGGACTGACATGCAACTGATGCTACCCTACGACCCACAATGCAATCAGCTGCTAGTCTGTTGCACTGATGCTGACTCGGCTCGTACTAAATCTGACTACATCTCACATGCACGCGTTCGTTCGCAACATAACTCCCCCCCACACCCTTCCCTTACACACACACAACACAGACACAGCCCCACACAGTCATACGCACACACACAAAACACAGACGCATACCCAGACACACATACAAACAAAACAAACAAGTGTTTATCGACAAGTGCTTCTGACAAAGTAACACACACACACACACACACACCAGGGGAGCCAGGAGCTGTGAATCAACCCCCGTAACCACATCTAGGTGAGTACACACACACACACAAGAAATCTCATCTTCAAGGTCACTTAAGGTCAAGGTGCCAATGTAATACTGGCATTTTTATTCAGATTTTAGTAAAATTTTCCCATTTAAAAAAAAAAATGATCTCGAATTATATCTATGCGAAGCCTGGTCACGGACCGGGCCGCAGGGGCGTTGATTCCCGAAACCCTCTCCAGGTGTACCAGATCTGCTTCTTTTAACATAAGTCAAACAATCCTGACAGTTCACTAACCTTAGCTGCTGCACCACTGAGTGGGTGGGTCATTATGACCCGCTGTCAGTACGCATTTTCCCCTGACGATGATACCACCTCACCACTAATGACAGAAGGTGAATACCTCCAAGAGAACCTAAGTTTAATGAAGAAGACATTCACCCAAGTTATAAATCTTGTATACAAATGAAAACACAAAGTAAATAAATATGAATAAGTATACAAGAAGTTTTGAGTGGTAGGGGCTTGAACACCCATCAGGCTTAGGCGAGAGCATTAAACTGGAGTAAAAACTATGTGATTTTAATGACTTGACGTGCTGATGTGGTATGACCAGAGTAAAATTTATGAAGGAATTCAGTGAAAACCGGTGAACTGGACTTTAGTCCTGGAGGTGGGAACTACAGTGCCTTCACTCTAAAAAAGGGGTGAAGAAGCTGAGATTTAGCAAGACAGGTACTGAATAATGAATGATGGTGAGTGTTTCTCCTCTTTTTTTCAGTGGAAGGCAGCAGATGTGCTAAAATATACTACCCTGGTACTTACAAATGAGTGGTTATGCACCTCAGTCCACAAATTACCTGAAAATGCTAGACAGCTTGTACACTTACCCGACTTTATATATTCGACAAGGGGCTCCAAAAATTTTTACTGTTATTGTTATAATTATTAATTATTACTAGCAACAGTAGTAGTGGTAGTATATTTAGGTGAAGTGCTAGGCCCGTACGAGTTATTCAACGCAATATGTGTAGAGGCTTAAGGGTTTGTCCGCTCATTCCAGAGGCACGCTACCTAGCTGCCCAAGACACTCCTAAAAATAGCGAGACCATGAATAAAACAGATGCTAAAGTAGACGAGAGAGAACATTTGGCGTGGGGCACTCTGGAAGGATAACACTGCATCTCATCCGTCCCCTACTCCTCCTTACTGCAATATTTAGGTGCCAAACAACTTTTCTCTCTGATATTCTGACTCCTATTCCTGAGTGTGCTCACACTTACAGGACATGTGTACTAATTCTCTGATCGCAGATTTCTTTACCTGGAGTCTAATTGGATGGTGATCCAGAGGTCAGTGTCTCTGCGGCCCGGTCAATAACCAGGCCTTCCGGTGGATCAGGACCTGATTAACCAGGCTGTTACTGCTCGGCGCATGCAATCTACCATACAAACCACAACCCGACTGATCAGGTACTTACTATGGGAATCAATCCAGTTCTCACTTGAAAACAGCTACGAGTCTATTGGTAATCGCGAAGAGCTTCTCTGTCTCCGTTCGTAAACTGGCTTTCACACCACAACCCACTGTATCATCACGAATTATAACCTTCAGATACGAACCTTTCATGGTTTTATTCGTTGCCAGGTATATCACGGACGCTTCTTTTTTAATTTATTTGTGGCTACATACACGTTTTCAAAGTTTCTATAAACCGACGTAGCTGTACTTTACGTATAATAATGATAAGAGTTTTTGAATGGTTAACCTAATTTAAAATAAAATGAGTTTGTGTATGTTTAACTTGAAAAGAAAGAGAGTATTTATAGGTTTATAGGAAGCGTTAAATATTGACGCTGGGAATCTCTAAAGAAAATTAAAGTAGTAAAATATGGATAAACTGCTCTGTCTCTCTGAATTTGCGGGTGTTGATAACCAGCTCTTGGGCCTGCCTCTATTTGTTAGCTGATCTCTCTAGTTTTTACTCTTTAACGTGTGGATGATTCTAGCCTCTAATCACTCATTCTCTAACTATTTTGTATTACCTAATACGATAAACATAAATGTTGAGGCTAAAATCTGTCCCCCCCTCGTTCTTGTCTCTCCCATGCTAAATATAGCCTTTATCTATCTTGTCAATGTCCCGCAGCATTTGTTTTTATTGTGAAGTCCCCACTTACACTCATACGATGTCTGCACGCATTAGTCCGTGTGCTGCTTGTACAGCCCATACGTTGTTTCTGTACACGCATTCGTGTTGTATGCCTAGCATACACTGTGCTGTTTGGTAGGTTAACGCCGTAGGAGCTGTATAATGTGATTCTTTATTGACAACGTTTCGCCCATGGTCACAAACAGATGTTTGTGACTTGATAAAGCCCACTGCGTGGGCGAAACGTAGCCAATAAAGGATCACATTATACTGCTTAAGTGTTTATATTTCCATTGTGTCGGTATTTTATACCATTTATTTCCACCGCAGGAGGCTGGTATTAAATTAGCGTTACAAAATAATTAGATTTTAGCTAAATTTATTTATTGGGCAAATCTGAGTCAAATTTGGTTCAGCAGTTAGTCTGCCATGTTCTCTGTACGAGACATGTGGTTGTCATCTGCATTACTGATGCATAAAGATATTGTAAACTGCATTGCCCAGTCATATTTTTTCCATGCAATTCCATGAATGTAGACACATTGCTCAGAGAACCGACAAGTTGATAAATTAGACACATGTGCAACACTTGGGTATCTTTAATGAGCAAACGTTTCGCCACACAGTGGCTTCATCAGTCCATACAAAGGAGAATGGTGAAGAACAGGAGGAGCTTGAGATAATCAGTCCCTCAGCCTTGAGTCGATGTAATCAGTCCATCAATCGTCAAAGGAACACCAACATCTTGGGATCTTAATACAGGGAATTCTTCACTTGCCTAACCTTTAGGCATGACCTACTTCCACATTTAGATTTATCAAATGTGATACCGCCTACGACTGCTGCACCTCACCTGCCTACAGTATAAAAGCCACTTCTTCGCACATACGATGTATTCCTTTCAAGATTGATGGACTGATTACATTAACTCAAGGCTGAGGGACTGATTACCTCAAACTCCTCCTGTTCTTCACCATTTTCCTGTGTATGGGCTGATGAAGCCACAGTGTGGCGAAACGGTTCCTCATTAAAAATACCCAATCGCTGCACATGTGTTTAATTTATCAATTCCATGAACACCAGACAAGGATGCAAGATGACTGGTGATGGCAAATTAAAAGTCACGAAAACTTAAAAGTTTAAATAAGGGTTATGTAAGTGTTGCCAGGGAGAAAAACTTTGTCTTTATTTATTTACTGTTATAATAACTATCTGATGCAGTAAGATCACAGTAAACAGGTGATATCGTAATATGTAAAACAATCACTGTAAAAAGAATAGTGAACTTCCAAGCGCTTTCGCGATTTCTCACATCATCAAGGAACAGGTCCTCGATGTGAGAAAGTGCTTGGAAGTTCACTATTCTTTTCACAGTGGTTGTTTTACATATGCATGATAACTGTTTTACGTAAGTAAACCCATATTTGCAAGCTTATCTGAAAATACTAAAAATTTTTTAATAAAATATGTTTGCAAAAATGTAAGAGTTAGTGTGATAGGAGTTACAAGTGTTTTTGTAATTTTTTTTTTAAATCTTAATTGTATTTAGGTTAATTCAACTACAAATTGTGTTTGTAATGCCGACGAGAGTTTGGACAGTCTTATTAAGGGTTTTAATGTTCAATTTAAAACATTTGTGAAAGGTAGACTGCAGTGTGACGATATGCACTGCAGGAAATGAATCAGTCACTGTCCTACCATTGAAGGAAGATGACTCAGTCACTGTCCAACCATTGAAGGAGAATGAACCAGCCACTGTCCTACCACTGAAGGAAGATGAACCAGCCACTGTCCTACCACTGAAGGAGGATGACTCAGTCACTGTCCAACCATTGAAGGAGAATGAACCAGCCACTGTCCTACCACTGAAGGAGAATGAACCAGCCACTGTCCTACCACTGAAGGAGGATGACTCAGTCACTGTCCTACCACTGAAGGAGAATGAACCAGCCACTGTCCTACCACTGAAAGAGAATGAACCAGCCACTGTCCTACCACTGAAGGAGGATGACTCAGTCACTGTCCAACCATTGAAGGAGAATGAACCAGCCACTGTCCTACCACTGAAGGAGAATGAACCAGCCACTGTCCTACCACTGAAGGAGGATGACTCAGTCACTGTCCTACCACTGAAGGAGAATGAACCAGCCACTGTCCTACCACTGAAGGAGGATGACTCAGTCACTGTCCTACCACTGAAGGAGAATGAACCAGCCACTGTCCTACCACTGAAGGAGGATGACTCAGTCACTGTCCTACCACTGAAGGAGAATGAACCAGCCACTGTCCTACCACTGAAGGAGGATGACTCAGTCACTGTCCAACCATTGAAGGAGAATGAACCAGTCACTGTCCTACCACTGAAGGAGAATGAACCAGCCACTGTCCTACCACTGAAGGAGAATGAACCAGCCACTGTCCTACCACTGAAAGAGAATGAACCAGCCACTGTCCTACCACTGAAGGAGGATGACTCAGTCACTGTCCAACCATTGAAGGAGAATGAACCAGTCACTGTCCTACCACTGAAGGAGAATGAACCAGCCACTGTCCTACCACTGAAGGAGGATGACTCAGTCACTGTCCTACCACTGAAGGAGAATGAACCAGCCACTGTCCTACCACTGAAGGAGGATGACTCAGTCACTGTCCTACCACTGAAGGAGAATGAACCAGCCACTGTCCTACCACTGAAGGAGAATGAACCAGCCACTGTCCTACCACTGAAGGAGGATGACTCAGTCACTGTCCTACCACTGAAGGAGAATGAACCAGCCACTGTCCTACCACTGAAGGAGGATGACTCAGTCACTGTCCTACCACTGAAGGAGGATGAATCAGTCATTGTCCTACCATTGAAGGAGGATGACTCAGTCACTGTCCTACCATTGAAGGAGGATGTATCAGTCACTGTTCAACAACCGAAGGATGATTAATCAGTCACTGTCTAACCATTGAAGCATTAAAGGAGGATGAATCAGTCCTTATCCAACTATTGAAGGAAGATAAGTGGGTCACTGTCTAACCACTGAAGGAAGATGAATCAGTCACTGCTCTTAAGGAAGGCTTCAGTATTCCTGAGTTAAGACCATGATGTAACTGGTCTGTGAGGTAGAGTGAGCAGTATAATGATTCATATTGTGTAGGAAAAGATCATTTGTGTATCTTATCAATGTTATTTAAATTTTCCCCTCAGTCACAGCCACCTCTCGCTTTCGCTCCACTTCTCTCTACCCTCTTCCCCCCTCTCATGTCTACGTCTCTCTCTCCTTTATGAGCCAATCTCTTCTCTCCCCTTTATGAACCTATCTCTCCTCTCCCTTCCTCTCTCTCCCCATTATGAACCTATCTTTTCTCTCCCTCTCCCCTTTATGAACCTATCTCTTCTCTCCCTTCCTCTCTCTCACCTTTATAAACCGATGCACACATGACATTGAATCAATAACAAGACAAATACACGACTGAATAACATCCTGTAAAATGGGTAGGAAATTTAAGAATATCCATCAGGAATTTGATAATAGAGTCATTGAGGATGCAATACACCACAGATTCTTTGAGCATCCAGATCCATCTTGGATCCCATGCCTGAGCAAATATAATACAAGAAGTAAAAATGTTTTAAAAGTTTGCCACAACCTCTGAAGTAGTACAGGGAGTGGTGGAGGCTGGCTACTGTATATACACGAAGTGGTGGAGGCTGGCTACTGTATATACACGAAGTGGTGGAGGCTGGCTACTGTATATACACGAAGTGGTGGAGGCTGGCTACTGTATATACACGAAGTGGTGGAGGCTGGCTACTGTATATACACGAAGTGGTGGAGGCTGGCTACTGTATATACACGAAGTGGTGGAGGCTGGCTACTGTATATACACGAAGTGGTGGAGGCTGGCTACTGTATATACACGAAGTGGTGGAGGCTGGCTACTGTATATACACGAAGTGGTGGAGGCTGGCTACTGTATATACACGAAGTGGTGGAGGCTGGCTACTGTATATACACGAAGTGGTGGAGGCTGGTTACTGTATATACACGGAGAATTTGTGGAGGCTGGCTACTGTATATACACGGAGAAGTGGTGGAGGCTGGCTACTGCATATACACGGAGAAGTGGTGGAGGCTGGCTACTGTATATACACGGAGAATTTGTGGAGGCTGGCTACTGTATATACACGGAGAATTTGTGGAGGCTGGCTACTGTATATACACGGAGAATTTGTGGAGGCTGGCTACTGTATATACACGGAGAATTTGTGGAGGCTGGCTACTGTATATACACGGAGAATTTGTGGAGGCTGGCTATTGTATATACACGGAGAATTTGTGGAGGCTGGCTACTGTATATACATGGAGAATTTGTGGAGGCTGGCTACTGTATATACACGGAGAAGTGGTAGAGGCTGGCTACTGTATATACACGGAGAAGTGGTGGAGGCTGGCTACTGTACATACACGGAGGAGAAGTGGTGGAGCCTGGTTACTGTATATACACGGAGAAATGGTGGAAGCTGGCTACTGTACATACACGGAGAAGTGGTGGAGGCTGGCTACTGTATATACACGAAGTGGTGGAGGATGGCTACTGTACATACACGGAGAAGGGTGGAGGCTGGCTACTGTATATACCCGGAGAAGTGGTGGAGGCTGGCTACTGTATATACCCAGAGAAGTGGTGGAGGCTGGCTACTATATATACCCGGAGAAGTGGTGGAGGCTGGCTACTGTATATACCCGGAGAAGTGGTGGAGGCTGGCTACTGTATATACCCGGAGAAGTGGTGGAGGCTGGCTACTGTATATACCCGGAGAAGTGGTGGAGGCTGGCTACTGTACATACCCAGAGAAGTGGTGGAGGCTGGCTACTATATATACCCGGAGAAGTGATGGAGGCTGGCTACTGTATATACCCGGAGAAGTGGTGGAGGCTGGCTACTATATATACACGGAGAAGTGGTGGAGGCTGGCTACTGCATATACACGGAGAATTTGTGGAGGCTGGCTACTGTATATACACGGAGAATTTGTGGAGGCTGGCTACTGTATATACACGGAGAATTTGTGGAGGCTGGCTACTGTATATACACGGAGAAGTGGTGGAGGCTGGCTACTGTACATACACGGAGGAGAAGTGGTGGAGCCTGGTTACTGTATATACACGGAGAAGTGGTGGAGGCTGGCTACTGTACATACACGGAGAAGTGGTGGAGGCTAGCTACTGTACATACACGGAGAAGTGGTGGAGCCTGGTTACTGTATATACACGGAGAAATGGTGGAGGCTGGCTACTGTACATACACGGAGAAGTGGAGGAGGCTGGCTACTGTATATACCCGGAGAAGTGGTGGAGGCTGGCTATTGTACATACACAGAGGAGAAGTGGTGGAGCCTGGTTACTGTGTATACACGGAGAAGTAGTGGAGGCTGGCTACTTTATTTAAACAGGTAGATAAGAACACTAACACAGGCACGTACGCGCGCGCGCACACACGCGCGCACACACGCACACGCACACACACACACAGACACAGACACACACACACACACACACACACACACACACACACACACACACACACACACACACACACACACACACACACACACACACACACAACACTAAAATCAGCAAAATAACACTAACCCTCAAAACCACACAGTACAATACCATTAACCTAACGCAGTCAACACACACACACACACCACACACACACCACACACACACCACACACACACCACACACACACACACCACACACACACCACACACACACCACACACACACCACACACACACCACACACACACCACACACACACACACCACACACACACCACACACACACCACACACACACACACCACACACACACCACACACACACCACACACACACACACACACACCACACACACACACACACACACGCACACGCACACACGCACACACACACACACACACACACACACACACACACACACACACACACACACACACAGATAGTGAAAGTACACACAAATACAGGGGGATTAGAACACAAATACAGGCAAGTACACACACACACACACACACACACACACACACACACAGTTAGGTAGGTACACACAAACACAGGTGGATAAGAATACGCACGCACGCACAAGCGAGTGCACACACACACACACACACACATGCACACACACACACACACACACACACACACACACACACACACACACACACACACACACACACACACACACACATACAAGATGTCCCCCAGTACAATATAATTACACCAATTACAAACAATCTTTTTCATATCTGAAACATAAACAAAATCCTAGAGTGACGCCTTGGGACTAATGAGCTCTACTAAACGGTCTCCAAGCGTAGCTAACAAAAGCTCTTAAAAACATAAGCTGAGAACGAAATCCCTTGGGAGAAGAAGTCAAGAGTACTCAAAACAAAAGCTCAGGCACAAAACAACATTCATAATACCCATTTTATTATTCTCCTGGAGGAGTCGGTGAAGATGTGAAGGTTTGTGAGGAGCACACTTCACCCGCTCACAGCGGTAAGAGGTCCTCGGCCTCAGCTGAGGGTTGGAATGTACGTTCATTAAACACGCTCACAGGTCAACCTATCTTCATTTTACTACCTTAAATTTATTACTAGGTTCTATGCCCTGGTTAATTAATGTGGGTTTAAAGTTCATCGACCACACTGGAGTCATTAAGGCTTCACGTAACCTGTTCACCACCAGTCAGGATCCTATGAGGATTATATTGTGCGTGCGTGTGTGTATGTGTGTGTGTGTGTACTCACCTAGTTGTGGTTGCAGGGTTCGAGACTCAGCTCCTGGCCCCGCCTCTTCACTGATCGCTACTAGGTCCTATCCCTCTCTGCTTCCTGAGCTTTGTCATACCTCTTCTTAAAACTATGTATGGTTCCTGCCTCCACTACTTCACTTGCTAGGCTATTCCACTTCCTGACGACTCTATGACTGAAGAAATACTTCCTAACGTCCCTGTGACTCGTCTGAGTCTTCAGCTTCCAGTTGTGACCCCTTGTTTCTGTGTCCCCTCTCTGGAACATCCTATCTCTGTCCACCTTGTCTATTCCCCGCAGTATCTTGTATGTCATTATCATGTCTCCCCTGACCCTTCTGTCCTCAAATGTCGTTAGTCCGATTTCCCTCAACCTTTCCTCGTACGACATTCCCCTGAGCTCTGGGACTAGCCTTGTTGCAAACCTTTGTACTTTCTCTAACTTCTTGACGTGCTTGACCAGGTGTGGGTTCCAGACTGGTGCTGCATACTCCAGTATGGGCCTAACATACACAGTGTACAGTGTCTGGAATGATTCCTTATTAAGGTATCGGAACGCTATTCTCAGGTTTGCCAGGCGCCCGTATACTGCAGCAGTTATTTGTTTGATGTGTGCCTCCGGTTACGTGCTCGGTGTTATGGTCACCCCAAGGTCTTTCTCCCTGAGTGAGGTCTGTAGTCTTTGTCCACCTAGCCTATACTCTGTCTCCGGTCTTCTTTGCCCCTCCCCAATCTTCATGACTTTGCATTTGGCAGGATTGAATTTGAAAAGCCAGTTTCTGGACCACATGTCCAGCCTGTCAAGGTCTCTTTGCAGTCCAGCCTCATCCTCATCCGATTTAATTCTTCTCATCAACTTCACATCACTTCAGAGTCTATTCCTTCCATCATGTCGTTCGCATATATCAAAAATAGCCCTGGTCCTAGAACTGACCCCTGTGGGACCCCGCTCGTAACAGGCGCCCACTGTGATACCTCTTCACGTACCATGACTCGTTGCTGCCTCCCTGTCAGGTATTCCCTGATCCATTGCAGTGCCCTCCCTGTTATATGCGCCTGATCCTCCAGCTTCTGCACTAATCTCTTGTGGGGAACTGTGTCAAAGGCCTTCCTGCAGTCTAGGAAGACGCAATCAACCCACCCCTCTCTCTCGTGTCTTACTTCTGTTACCTTGTCATAAAACTCCAGAAGGTTTGTGACACAGGATTTGCCTTCCATGAACCCATGCTGGTTTTCATTTATAACATTGTTCCGTTCCATGTGTTCTACCACTCTCCTGATAATCTTCTCCATGACTTTGCACACAATACATGTCAGAGACACAGGTCTGTAGTTTAGTGCCTCATTTCTGATTCCTTTCTTAAATATGGGGACTACATTAGCTGTCTTCCATTTCTCAGGTAGTTGCCCAGTTTCAAGGGATGTGTTGAAGATTGTGGTTAGGGGCACGCACAGCATCTCTGCTCCTTCTCTTAGGACCCATGGGGAGATATTGTCCGGTCCCATCGCCTTTGAGGTATCAAGGTCACTTAGCAACTTCTACACCTCCTCCTCGGTTGTTCGTATGTCATCCAACACTTGTTGGTATATTCCCTCTTGATGTTCCCTTCTGTGCTGTCTTCCCACACACACACACACACACACACTGTGTGTGTGTGTGTGTGTGTGTGTGTGTGTGTGTGTGCGTGCGTGCGTGCGTGCGTGTGTGTGTGTGTGTGTGTGTGTGTGTGTGTGTGTGTGTGTGTGTGTGTGTGTGTGTATCAAGTCAGGAATATGTAAAAATATATCCTCGACAACTCGTCGTCTGGTCCAGGTCCTTTGCCCATGAGGTTGAGACGTGAGGTGACACGCAGTGCCTCTGAGAGCTAATTAATCGAGGCAAACTTGTGATCCTGAACTTCCCCCTTAGAGTCAAGTTGTTCCCTCTCACTCACTGTGATTTTGGCCATTCAAGTATGTTTGCCGAATCAATGTATTTGTGTTCATCGACGCTTCATTCAAAATGTTTATTAATGGAAGGTTAAAATTAGAGTGCAGGTATGAATATAAAATTTATGAAATGCAAACGGGCATCATTACTAAATAAATACCAACTGTATGTTTTAATAAAATTAATTAACCTAAGCTTGTCAATATATATTCCACATTGATGTACAAAGCTTTAATTTAACTTGCTGAACGACCAGCAAGTGCTCTCTGCACCCTTTCAGCTCAGACTTTGTCTCTTGTTCGAGGGAGATGTAAAATTACTGACACCCACCCACCCACCAACTTACAATTCCACTCACATCAGCAATTCTACCGCATTGTACGTTGAAAGTAATATAGATATGTTAATGGAATATAGCAGAGATTCATGCTAACTATGAAGGCTCACAAAGTAACTGTCATATAGAACATGATAGCCACATACTACTTTTGTATCAAATTATATTTAAAAACATGAAACAAAGACACAACCGCACTAAACTTTTCAGAAATCCACCAACTTCGGTCTACATCATAGTAAAAACTTGGAGACCTCAGGCAATACGACAAATACTAAGCAACAAGAAAGAACTACCCAAATTATTCAACACAATTACCTTCCTTCGTCTTACTAGATGTAATTGCATTCATCGAACTTTATATACGCAACAGTGATCACCTTCTGGAAAAATGTATGTGTCTGGCTTCTGCAGAATCGTCAACAATGTTTACAAAGACCTCGACTACCAGAGTTGTTTCATACGAGTTTGAAGAATTCAGGTAATGAGGCATGTGTCAAGAATGATCT
Source organism: Cherax quadricarinatus (assembly GCF_038502225.1). Taxonomy (NCBI): domain Eukaryota; kingdom Metazoa; phylum Arthropoda; class Malacostraca; order Decapoda; family Parastacidae; genus Cherax; species Cherax quadricarinatus. The sequence continues at coordinate 10,024,910 of NC_091302.1, read as the reverse complement.
TGTATAAATTTTAATATCAACTCACGACCTAGACGATGACAGTGATTTATGATTTATCAATCATTAAAAAATGAAAACCACAAGGAAAGAACGCGAGGCAAAAACCATTTTTTTAGCGATACTAACCTGGGACTTGATGCCCAGGCTTCTGTAAGTAGAGCTGTTTATGTAACTACCAAACTACATATTTTGACAATAATAATAATAATAATAATAATAATAATAATAATAATACAAAGCTCTCTCCTGAATATTCATTTGTTTTTTTTTCCCCTTACAAACTTTTAACCACATTAAGTATGCACCAGGTATGCTATCCTGAGTTATTTTGGAGACTCGTCAGGACAATTGTCCTGACATGGAGTCTTAATCATGTGATGACTGGTCTCTGGCTCCCGAAGGAGGAACTGTCTGGGAACCGTTGGGTGACTACCATCCCTTGCGTCGGAGGGATGACTGCAATTACCATTGTTTTCCCCACCCATTTACTCCAGCGTGTATTTCCTGTTACTAAATTAGGTTCTCGTGGGGGCTGTTGTTTAGGATTTTTGAGAGTCTAGGAAGATGGAGTCTGTTAAACTTTCAATTTCCTGCGTTATCCTAATCATCTTAACATGCAATTAATTTAGGAACAGAACTAATTCCTTCTCTGAACAAATGATGGTTATATGTATGTATGTATGTATGTATGTATGTATGTATGTATGTATGTATGTATGTATGTATGTATGTATGTATGTGTATGTATGTATGTATGAAGGCTCCCCAGCCTTCAGCAGTCCAAAACTCAAGGAATATGACTCTCTCCTTAAGACCATGCTAGAGAGTGTATTGAATCTTTCCCTTGAAGATGGACAGTGGTTGCAAGTCTCACTTCCGGTCAGGCTTGGAGGGTTAGGAGTACGCAGATCCTCCCAGATTGCTCTACCAGCTTTCCTATCCTCTTCCATAGCATCAAACGAGTTGATAAGGCAAATTCTTCCTGATACCCTCAGTGACTCAGCAGGAATAGAGACCCTAGCTAAGCCAGTGCCATCACTGAATGGGAGACTCTTGCTGCTCCAGCACCAAACCCTAGTGCAACACTGGCTCACAAACAGTCAAGCTGGGATGGCCCGATCGCTGAAAAGGTGCTTGCCAACATGTTCAGGGCTGCAACATCAGATAGGGAGATTGCCCGTCTCCAGGCTGTGAGCGTACATCACTCCGGAGACTTCCTCCAAACAGTTCCCATATCGGCAATGAGAACGCGACTCGACCCTAAGACCCTCCGTATTGCAGTGGCTCTGGGCCTTGCTGCCCCAATTCACACAGAATATACGTGTATTTGCGGCGAAGCACAAGCAGACCAATACAGTCTACATGGTCTTAACTGTTCCAAAACCAAGGGCTGGCATGCAAGACACAATGAGGTCAACGACATCATAAAGAGAACCCTTGCTACAGCTGGATGACCAGCCGAGAGGGAGCCCCGATCACTAGCAGCCAACAATACCCACAACCCAGCAAACCGCCCAGACGGGATCACCATCTATCCTTGGAAGAATGGCAAGCTCTTAGCATGGGACTATACCTGTGTGTCCACACTGGCTGACACTTATATCCATCACAGTGTGGGGCGACAGGGAGGAGCTGCTGACCACAGGGAGGAGTACAAGATCAGCAAGTACAGGGACATAAGCCAACAGTATCAATTTGTCCCAGTGGGATCAGAGACCTTGGGATCATGGGAAAAAAATGTCACACGTTTCCTCAAAGAATTGGGCTCCAGACTCATCGACACCACCAGGGACCCAAGGGCAGCCACTTTCATGTTCCAGAGCTTCAGCGTAGCCAAACAGAGGGGAAATGCTTGCTGCATACTTGGCTCGCGTCCAGCCTCGGAGGAGCTGGAGGAAATTCATGATCTTTGATACATTGTGCCATTGTATTCATGTTTATGTTTTTCTGTAAATGTATTCTGTTTATTAATAAATGTTCACATAGAATATAAAATATATAGGGGGTGGTAGGAGAAGAAAATATTCAAATAGCTCCGGGGAGAACCTTGAGTTTTCCCGGAGGTACGTTTATCGTTTTCTCTGAGGATGAGGGTCCCCATTCCAGCTATAGAGGTGGTACATATATATATATATATATATATATATATATATATATATATATATATATATACATATATATATATATATATATATATATACATATATACATATATACATATATATATATATATATATATATATATATATATATATATATATATATATACACATACATACATACATACATACATACATACATACACTCAGTAGCCACTTTATTAGATACACCATTCTAGTACAGGGTAGGGTTCCCTTTTTGACCCCAGAGCAGCCTGAATTCTTGGTGCTGGAAATATTACTTAGAAATCCTGGTCCTTGACACATCACGCAGTTGCTGCAAATTTGTCGGAAGCACATTCATGCTGTGACTCTCCCTTTCCATCACATCCCAAAAGTTTACGCCAAATTCTGACCTTACCATCTGCATGTCGCAGCAGAAATAGCGATTCGTCATACATGGCGATGTTTTTCCAATCTTCATCTGTCCAGTTTTGGTGATCCTGTGCCCAGTGTAGCCTCAGTTTTCCTCTCTTCGCTGACAGGACGGGAACCCAGTGTGATCTTCTGCTGTTATAGCTCATCCACTTCAAGGTTGAATGTGTTGTGCATTCAGAAATACTCTTCAGCATACCACAGTTATAACTCGAGGTTATTTGAGATCCTGTCAGTTCGAGCCAGTCTGGACATTCTCCTTTGATCTCTTTATTATTAAGATGTTTTCGTCCATAGAACTGCTACTCACTAGATGTTTCGTGTTTTTCACACCATTCTCTGAAGACTTGTGCGTGAAAATCTCAGTAGACCGTCTGGCATTAGCAATCATACCACGGTCAAAGCACTTATAACCCACATCTCCTCCGTTCTGATGTTTGCTCTCTACAACAACTGAACCTCATGACCACGTATGCATGCTTTTGGGCACTGAAGTGCTGCCACGTGACTGGTTGATTAGATATACCTACTAAAGTGGCCAGTGAGTGTGTGCATATATAAATATATGGGTTAGGAGTGTACATCATACATAACTAATATTTTACCTAACTTGCCATTTTGTTAGGTCAAATTTGGTTAATTAGTTTACATAAGTCATTTGCTCGCTCTAATCTAGCCTATTAAACCGCTTAATAGTCAGATATTACTTGTATATGAAACCAACCCTTTAAATGAGAAATTAGTGTTCTCTGGAAATAAAATTTACGTTTCGAACATCGTGGATTAAGGGCGTAATGTAAACAGGTATGGGTATAAAGAGTGTGCTTAACAAGCTTTCGCTGGGACGGGACGACGTTTCTCTCAGGTTTCAGTTTCATCAAGTCACACAAAGGACATTTTTTACACCTACTTACGGAGAGTTTAACTAAGAACATTGAAGAACCTCGAGTTAGGTGCCGATGATAGGGATAGCGAAGCACTGATGAACGTTAGGTAACATGACTCACGAAATCGTAATGACACGATTGCAAACAAACCATACCACGGGCGGGATTTGAACCCGCAGTCTGGAGTTTTGAGACTCTCTGACCGCGGGTTCAAATCCCGCCCGTGGTACGGCTAGGTAACATATTGTTTATGAACATAATGACAGATTGGTTCACACTCTTTGATAATAATTAAGTGGAATATGTGGGTAGTTATAGCTGATGGCATCAGCTTTGTACATCCAAGTTTAAAGACTTGTTTACAAGAGGGTCATTAAGACAGCATGTCACCTGTGCTCACCAGTCAGGTGAGGTTACAAATTGCCATTAACGCCGATAACTGTGTAAGACACATAAGCGGTAACTAGGACAGTTTATTAAGGAAACGTTTCGCCATTAATCATTGGATTGATAAGACCACTGAAGGGCGAAACGTTTCCTTAAAGTGTTTAAGTTGCCGCATGTGTCATTCTTACACACTCCCAGACAAGGATACTTAATCTTTCTTTCAACGAACCGGCCGTATCCCACCGAAGCAGGATGGCCCAAAGAGAAAAACAAAAGTTTCTCCTTAATATGGGAATTAAAGTAAATTCAGCGTATATACACTAAAAGATATATCTCTCTCGGTGTACATATATTATTTGTGTGATAAATGAACCGCATAAATATCACGCACTAGCAAATTTGTTCATTAATTCATCCATCTTGCGACAATAAATGTACGGTTAGTTAAGCAATTATTTAAAAGCGCAGAGAAAAATGTTACCAATTTTCTTGAATTCATTACGGTGAATATTCTCAAAGAGGATATTCACGTTTGATATCACGTAAATAATGTATATTGGAGGATTCTGAAGGACGTTCTCATATTTGGCAGTACTGCACAGAATACCTATGTTATCAGTCATAGGCTTATATAAGTAGTACTGCATCATCTTCAAACAGGTACTTGGCATAGATATATCTAGCAAAACATGATAACAAAAACTAATCTAGTCTGATGAATGAAGGATGAATGTTTCTTTGTTCTGATGAGTGAGGAGAGAGAGCGAGCCAGACCTCACCGCTAAGAGGTCGCGTCAGTTCTGGTCACTGAGAAACAGTCGAGTCAGACTTCATCACTAAGAGGTCGAGTCAGTCCTGGTAATTGAGAGGTCGAGTCAGTCCTGGTCCCTGAAAGGTCGAGTCAGTTCTGGTCCCTGAGAGGTGAGAGATCCAGTCAGACCTCGTCACTGAGAGGTAGAGTCAGTCCTGGTAACTGAGATTTCGAGTCAATCCTGGTCCCTGAGAGGTCGAATCATTCCTGGTCCCTGAGATGTCGAGTCAGTCCTGGTGGCGTTAGTCCTGGTAACTGAGAAGTAAAGCATCATCTATAAAACATAAATGACTACCAAGAAAACAGGACCTTGTCAGTCCGTCTCTCCCTCTCGAAAAATTAGAGCTTTTTAGCTGCCGTCCCCAGTGATGAGGGGACCGTGTTTACATGGTGGGATGGCGAAGTTATTCATTACAAAGTTGGGAGTGTGTCATTTGAGAGAGTGATGTCATTGCAGAGAGTGCACGGAGGCGTTTTGGTTGGGAAGACGAGGAGGGGAGAGGGAATAAAGTGAGCAGAGGTTGTGGGGTGAATTATATAAAAAAAAAGGGAAAGGAATGAGAGAAGCAAGTGGTGTGGGTATCGTGGGAAGGAATGAGAAGCAAGTGGCGTGGGTATCGTGGGAAGGAATGAGAAGCAAGTGGCGTGGGTATCGTGGGAAGGAATGAGAGAAGCAAGTGGTGTGGGTATCGTGGGAAGGAATGGGAAGCAAGTGGCGTGGGTATCGTAGGAAGGAATGAGAGAAGCAGGTGGCGTGGGTATCGTGGGAAGGAATGAGAAGCAAGTGGCGTGGGTATCGTGGGAAGGAGTAAGAGAAGCAAGTGGCGAGGGAATCGTAGGAAGGAATGAGAGAAGAAAGTGGCGAGGGTATCGTGGGAAGAAATGAGAGAAGCAAGTGTCATGGAGATCGCGGGAAGGAGTGAGAGAAGTGGTGAGGGGTATGAGGTAAAGCAAACAGTGGATAACGTGGATTCTGAAGAGAAAAAATATGGATGGGACATAGGAGGAGAGTTGGAAAGAGAAAAGAAAATAGAGGAATCAGTAGTAGACAGAGAAGGGGACGAGGGAAAGGTGCGTAGAGTGTAATGAGATGGTGTTAAGTGATGGAGAGAGAACAGCAAAGTGGAGAGGGGGAGATTTTAGATTTTGTCACCGAAGTGGCTAGTTTATTGTGCACCCCATAACCATCCTGTGGATGGTAGTGCAAGAGCATATGGATACACAAAAGGCCTAGGAACTAGACCCCAAATAGGTTAACAGGAGCTCATCTGGATTTATATCTACCGTTCACTTATCTGTTACTAGAAAATTTAGGAAATTTGCTTAATATATTTGGTATCTTATTTTCATTAATAAGATATCTTGATATGTCACATAGGTTATTATACCATCTCCATATTCCTCAATAAATGGACAATTAAGCACATAGTGTTCAAGATAGTGACCATAGGGCTGGCCACATACTTTGTATTTGGTTTGATCATCTGTGTGTCTGCCAAACTGCCAGAAGTACTTGTAATCAAGCCTAAGTCTGGTTACTACAACATGAGTCACTGTTCACATTGCAATCTGCTCCATAAATGTACTTATCTACGTTCATGTTATCACGGTGGGTTACAGATCTACTCAGGCAGGAAGGGAAGAGGGGGTGGAAAACGGGAGGGGAGCGGAGGGAAGGGGAGAGGGGGTGGAAAAGGGGAGGGAAGAGGAGAGGACGGGGAGGGGAGGGACTAAGTCATAGTTGATGGTTGATGCAAAAAAAAAAAAAAATAGTATCAGGAACAGTGATTTACTCTGGCCTTATCATAAGACCGAATCACCGATGAAAAATAAACCACCGTAGGCACAAATTAATGGGGAATTCACGTCAAATAGATTTTTTCATTCTGATAAACTGACAGGAATGTCTCTGGATTTTATTATTTATGTTAAATGTTATTTCGAATTTTGTGAAAATATATAACAATTTGAGAACCACAAAATATATAACAATTTGAGAACCAGAGAATGAAAGAAAGTCTATAATAAAGAGAAATAAAAGGGGATCCTAAACATAAAATGCACTCTTTTGAAACATTATTATTATTATTATTATTATTATTATTATTAAAGTTGGGAAAGGTAATCTGTGTAAACAAAACAGCATATGGGCTGAAAATAGGGTTGGCCAGGTTTGTTAACACTACAACATGACACCTTGTTTAAATTATAACATGACACCTTGTTTAAATTATAACATGACACCTTGTTTAAATTATAACATGACACCTTGTTTAAATTATAACATGACACCTTGTTTAAATTATAACATGACACCTTGTTTAAATTATAACATGACACCTTGTTTAAATTATAACATGACACCTTGTTTAAATTAGAACATGACACCTTGTTTAAATTATAACATGACACCTTGTTTAAATTATAACATGACACCTTGTTTAAATTATAACATGACACCTTGTTTAAATTATAACATGACACCTTGTTTAAATTATAACATGACACCCTGTTTACACTAGAATATGACACCCTGTTTACACTAGAACATGACACCCTGTTTACACTAGAACATGACATCTTATTTACACTAGAACATGACACCCTGTTTACACTAGAACATGACACCCTGTTTACACTAGAACATGACACCCTGTTTACACTAGAACATGACACCCTGTTTACACTAGAACATGACACCCTGTTTACACTAGAACATGACACCTTGTTTACACTAGAACATGACACCCTGTTTACACTAGAACATGACACCCTGTTTACACTAGAACATGACACCCTGTTTACACTAGAACATGACACCCTGTTTACACTAGAGCATGGCACCTTGTTTACACTAGAACATGACACCGTTTACACTAGAACATGGCACCTTGTTTACACTAGAACATGGCACCTTGTTTACACTAGAACATGACACCCTGTTTACACTAGAACATGACACCCTGTTTACACTAGAACATGACACCCTGTTTACACTAGAACATGACACCCTGTTTACACTAGAACATGACACCCTGTTTACACTAGAACATGACACCTTGTTTACACTAGAACATGACACCCTGTTTACACTAGAACATGACACCCTGTTTACACTAGAACATGACACCCTGTTTACACTAGAACATGACACCCTGTTTACACTAGAGCATGGCACCTTGTTTACACTAGAACATGACACCGTTTACACTAGAACATGGCACCTTGTTTACACTAGAACATGGCACCTTGTTTACACTAGAACATGACACCCTGTTTACACTAGAACATGACACCCTGTTTACATTAGAACATGACACCCTGTTTACACTAGAACATGACACCCTGTTTACACTAGAACATGACACCCTGTTTACACTAGAACATGACACCCTGTTTACACTAGAACATGACACCCTGTTTACACTAGAGCATGACACCCTGTTTACACTAGAACATGGCACCTTGTTTACACTAGAACATGACACCCTGTTTACACTAGAACATGGCACCTTGTTTACACTAGAACATGGCACCTTGTTTACACTAGAACATGACACCCTGTTTACACTAGAACATGACACCCTGTTTACACTAGAACATGACACCCTGTTTACACTAAAACATGACACCCTGTTTACACTAGAACATGACACCTTATTTACACTAGAACATGACACCTTGTTTACACTAGAACATGACACCCTGTTTACACTAGAACATGACACCCTGTTTACACTAGAATATGACACCTTATTTACACTAGAACATGACACCCTGTTTACACTAGAACATGACACCTTATTTACACTAGAACATGACACCCTGTTTACACTAGAACATGACACCCTGTTTACACTAGAACATGGCACCTTGTTTACACTAGAACATGGCACCTTGTTTACACTAGAACATGACACCCTGTTTACACTAGAACATGACACCCTGTTTACACTAGAACATGACACCCTGTTTACACTAAAACATGACACCCTGTTTACACTAGAACATGACACCCTGTTTACACTAGAACATGACACCTTGTTTACACTAGAACATGACACCCTGTTTACACTAGAACATGACATCCTGTTTACACTAGAACATGACACCTTATTTACACTAGAACATGACACCTTATTTACACTAGAACATGACACCTTATTTACACTAGAACATGACACCCTGTTTACACTAGAACATGACACCTTATTTACACTAGAACATGACACCTTATTTACACTAGAACATGACACCCTATTTACACTAGAACATGACACCCTGTTTACACTAGAACATGACACCCTGTTTACACTAGAACATGACACCCAGTTTACACTAGAACATGGCACCTTGTTTACACTAGAACATGACACCCTGTTTACACTAGAACATGACACCTTGTTTACACTAGAACATGACACCCTGTTTACACTAGAACATGACATCCTGTTTACATTAGAACATGACACCTTATTTACACTAGAACATGACGCCTTATTTACACTAGAACATGACACCTTATTTACACTAGAACATGACACCCTATTTACACTAGAACATGACACCCTGTTTACACTAGAACATGACACCTTATTTACACTAGAACATGACACCCTGTTTACACTAGAACATGACACCCCGTTTACACTAGAACATGACACCCTGTTTACACTAGAACATGACACCCTGTTTACACTAGAACATGACACCCTGTTTACACTAGAACATGACACCCTGTTTACACTAGAACATGACACCCTGTTTACACTAGAACATGACACCCTGTTTACACTAGAACATGACACCCTGTTTACACTAGAACATGACACCCTGTTTACACTAGAACATGACACCCTGTTTACACTAGAACATGACACCCTGTTTACACTGGGAGAACCTCCTCATATAGGTATTTGCGCAAACACTTATCGACTGGGTCACGGAAGTGTCTAAATATATTACGACATACACAGGTGCGCCTCAAACAAATCACAACACTCATTAGCGCACACATGCTACCTTAATACACACAAGTCGATGTCCAAAACTACTCCCCTGAATAGGCCTTCAACGAATATACAAAGATGAGCACTTGCACAAGCGATCAATGACAGTTATGTATTTAAAATATTCTATGTTTTAGACATTTAGACATTTACACATTTAGAGGAGAAATGTACAAATGCGTGAAATTTACACATAACATTTCAATCATGCAGTCGTTCGTGTTGGTTGATTTTTTCCTATTTGAAGGTGCAAGTTGCAAAGCACAGCTCTGCATACAGCCTATAATAATTATTATGATCCCTAAATAATGCTCGTCGATCGACACACACACACACACACACACACACACACACACACACTAACACTAACACAACCGTGTCCTCGTGTGCAAGTTATATACAACTGAGTGGAAGGGATGTCAGGAGGGCGATCATCATTAAGTGGAATGACCTGGACGAAGTAGTGGACACAGGCCCCATACACAGTTTTCAGAAGAAACATGAGAGGGCCCATGAAGGTGAGGATATAAACCTATCCATTACAAAACTCAGCTCATGACGAGTTAAGAGGCAGGACCCTGAGCTGAGGCTCGACCCCTGTAACCCTAACTGAGTACATGCAGAATATACCTTTCCCTTTCTCTCTCTCGATCGATTATGGTAACAAACATTAAAAACAAATAAAACACACGATCATATTTCTCCCAAAACAAATACATTTTAAGTACCCATAGCACACTCATGCCCAACTGTCTCTGAAAAAGTTCAGCTAAGTTCAATTTTATATGCCAGCTTCCTGGCATTAAGCAACTTCTCCAGCCTCGATACTCTGACCACCTCCCCCTCACACCCTCTGTTTGCCTTCTCTCCTAGTTAATTATTGTTCCCACTGCGTAACTATCAAACAGAATAGGGTAGCAGCCCACCGCTAATGTATCCAATTTTGCTAAAATAAATCTTCCTTTGCATGTTGGTAAAAATATTATGCAGTTAACATGAAAGTCCATTAAAAATCAGGATGGTAATCTGAAATACTCAAGTTGGAAAAACGAATCAGATTTAGAGTAAGCTTTTGTTATGACAGTGTTTCGCTCTGTGCAGAGCTTAATAAAGTCATGATTTGATCAAGCTCTACAGTGAGCGAAACGTTGTCTAATATAAGCTTAATGTGCACCTGTCTTTTCTTCAATACTGTCGACAGTACTCCTTTTGATCCTATTCGAAAGTTCAGAAGACAGTAGATTGAACTGTTCACAAGTTCAGAAGACAGAAGGAAGGAATGTTCGGATTATTTTTTAAGAGTTTAGTCTGTTACTTTAATATCGATCAGTGTGAAGTTCGTTCGTATTTTTTTTTGTTTCCGTTAATGCCTTTTTTATCACCAGTGTCATCAACATTAGCATGGTAATTATCATTATCATCGCGTAACACTGAGCTTCAGATGGTAGGTATAATATTTGTCAGGAAACAAGTCAAGTGTTTCCTGATGCGGGTCTTAGCCATATGATGACCCACAACTGGAGCTTTTGGTCATCTGACCGAGGCCTTCTGCTGGCTTAGCTCCCTACCTCTTTAAAAAGTCATGGCTGCGATTATAACCATTAAGGTCTATAGTACTGAGCTTCAGAGTACACTTTGAATTTCATGAAGTCTTAAAAGTAATAATTCTATGACTAATATTATATTATTAATATTATATTTTTAATAATATTATTAGTAAATATTTTAATAAAATATTCATAAAAAATATTTTAACAGAAAGACATATATCTACTTTGTTAATCTCTTCTGCAAAGAAAATATCTTCAACAAATATTCTTGTTGTAAAGAGAGGAATATTTCCTACCTGTACCTGTAGAGAGTTCCGGGGGTCAACGCCCCCGCGGCCCAGTCTGTGACCAGGCCTCCTTAGGTCAGTGCACCAGGATGCGACCCACACCAGTCGACTAACACCCAGGTACCCATTTTACTGATGGGGAACATAGACAACAGGGGGAAAGAAACACGTCCAATGTTTCTACTCTGGCTGGGAATCGAACCCAGACCCTCACCGTGTGAAGCGAAAGCGTTAACCACCAGGCCACCAGAGCCCCCTACAGCGAGTGTTGCAGGACAGCTCAGTTAGTGTGACATATTTCCACGATTAAATGCACCTGTGTTGCAGGTCTGCCTTAGACTATCACACTAAATACACACTAGATGGCCTTAGATCTGAGAATCAAATACACCTGTGTTGCAAGTCTGACAACAGAACATCACAAGAAATACACCTGTTTTGCAGGTCTGGTCCAAGAATATCACAACAAAGACACCTGCGTTGCAGCTTTGGCCTTAGATTTGAGAACCACATACACCTGTGTTGCAGGTTTGACAATAGAATTATTACAACAAATACACCTGTATTGCATGTGTGGCCGTGGGTAATGGTACTAACAAGAGGCTGGAGATTGCAACACACTGGACTACAAGCAGTAACACTTCACATTCTGGGAAACACAAACATATTACTATAAATGTTATTTTATTGGCAGCTTCAGCACTCTCGGGTAATATAAATAGAGCTCACTGCTTCAGTACACGAGCAAGCTATTTTACTCAAGTTTTTGCAACAAGTGGGCGAAACTTTGAGGTTTGGGCCACGACATAGTTCTCGTTTCACGGTCAGGACAACCGCATAGCATCATGCTGTGCGAATGCAGCACTAAATGTATGGTTAATGGGGTTTAAAGCCTATCGACTACACGAGGGTCATTAAGGCTGTACTACGAGACAAGAATACCTTAATTCCTAATGTAAATATGTGATAATGTGTGAGTGAGGTGAAAGCGTTGAATGATGATGAAAGCATTTTCTTTTTGGGGATTTTCTTTCTTTTTGGGTCACCCTGCCTCGGTGGGAGACGGCCGACCTTTTAAATATATATATATATATCTATATATATATATATATATATATATATATATCTATATATATCTATATATATATATATATATATATATATATATATATGTATATATATATATATATATATATATATATATATAAGTAGTCATAATTTCTACAGGGGGGTGTATCCGGTTTAAGGGCCTTCTACAGGGAGGTGTATCCGGAAAAGGCCTTCTACAGGGCGGTGTATCCGGAAAAGGCCTTCTACAGGGCGGTGTATCCGGTTTAGGCCTTCTACAGGGCGGTGTATCCGGTCTAGGACCAGCGGCTGGAGGGTCACCTTTTCACACCTAGGTGTTACTTCCGGTTTTGACCATGACCTCGCCCTCGAGACTACCTCACCCTTGACCCCCCCAACCAATACCCCCACCCACCACGACCCCCCGCCTCGCGACCCCACCAGCGCCGCGCGCCCGCGCGCCCGCGCGCCCGCGCGCCCGCCCGCGCGCCCGCCCGCGCGCCCGCCCGCGCCTTCTGCTGCGCCTTCTGCAGCGTCGTCCGGATCGCCCCCGCGCCTCGAATTTTTTTTTCTTATGATCTCCTTGGATCAAGGTTTTTGGATTCCCCCCTACGGGGTTTCGAATTTTTTTTGAATTTCATTTTCTTATGCTCTCCATCTCCTCGGATCAAGGTTTTTGGATTCCCCCCTATGGGGTTTTTCGAAATTCTCCATCTCCTCGGATCCCTCTCCCACTTTCACCCCCCAACCCCAAAAATTTCTCGATAATACAAGTTTTTGGATTCCCCCCCTATGGGGTTTTCGAAATTCTCCATCTCCTCAGATCAAATTTTTAAGGTTCCCCCTCCCACTTTCACCCCCCCCCCAATCCCAAAAATTTCTCGATAATACAAGTTTTTGGATTCCCCCCCCCTATGGGGGTTTTGAATTTCTTATGATCACCTTGGATCAAATTTTTGGATTACCCCTCCCACTTTCACCCACCCCCCAACCTCAAATTTTTCTCGATAATACCAAGTTTTTGGATTCCCTCCTATGGGGTTTTCGAAATTCTCCATCTCCTTGGATCAAGGTTTTTTGGATTGCCCCTCCTTCCACCCCCATCCCAAAATTTCTCAATATTACCAAGTTTTTGGATTCCCCCCTATGGGTTTTTTTTTCGAAATTCTTATGATCTCCTCGGATCCCCCCATCCCACTTTCACCCCCACCCCAAAATTTCTCCAATACCATGACTCCATCCGGATCAAGTTTTTTGGATTCCCCCCCGAAATTCCCGGATCAAGTTTTTGGAATCCCCCCTCTGGGTATAAGCATTCAAAATAGACTCCTCCTATGGGGGCATTTACTACAGTCTCCATCTCCTCGGATCAAGTTTCAAATGGATTCCCCCTTATTATTTTCGAAATGAACTCGGAAAAGTTTTTGGAATCCCCCCTCTTAAGTCAAATGAACTCCTCCTATCATGTTACTACATGGTCTAAAAGGGCGTTTACTCGGCGGTCAGTGACGTCATTATTCGCTCTCATTAATGTGTTTACTCGACGGTCAGTGACGTCACGTGATGACCGCGCACACAGGTTGAATCTTGTCTACCCTTTTACCCACCATCCCAAACCCTCACACTCCAACCAACACCTCACAATTTTCACTCATAACCCCCAATTTTTCTCGTTTTAACCCTTTTAGTTCATTAAAGTTAATAAGGGGACACATGCATCAGAAAGTCACCACATCGCTTACATCCACTTTCGTTAAATTCACTACTCACAATTTTACATATTACGAAGTTAAATACGCACTTTTACTTTGAACATCTTCAAAACACTCTCATAAATCATTTGAATACTCACAAAAAATACCTTTATACATTTTCCAAACAACACTGAAATACTCCAAAAAACATCATTCGAACACCCCCAATTACATCACTGAATACTAAAACACCGCTGAATTCAATCAAAACACCTTCATAAATACTCTTGCACCTTCAAAACACTCTTGAACACCTTCAAAAGTACTTTGAACATTTCCAAAACACTATTTGAGTACTCCCAATTACACCACTGAATACTAAAAAACACCGATGAATTCAATCAAAACACCCTTGAACACCTTCAAAACACCTTTGAACACCTTTGAACATTAAAAAAACACTCTCATAATCATTTGAACACACTCAAAACACCTTTGAATAACCTCAAAACACCTTTGAACACCTTCAAAACACCCTTGAACACCCTTGATCACCTTCAAAAACAACATTTGAACACACTCAAAACACCTTTGAACATTTCCAAAACACTATTTGAGTACTCCCAAATAAGATTTGACATCTCTAATTTATCTGCACTTACACATTTCATTAAATTACAACTCATCCCTCAGTCTCCAGACTTCACAACATTATCACAAAAACTAACTCAAACACTTTACTTTGAACACCCCAAAAAACACACTCATAATCATTTGAACACACTCAAAACACCTTTGAATAACCTCAAAACACCTTCAAATATCGTTTTAAACTAATTTCATCACAACCCACTTATATCATCTTTTTTCGGTAACTCTAATTCGACTACACTCCCCTCATCCCACAACACCCACGAACATTTCCAAAACACTATTTGAGTACTCCCAATTACACCACTGATTACTACTAAAACACCACTGAATTCAATCAAAACACCCTTCAACACCTTCAAACACCCTTGAACACCTTCAAAACACTCTTGAACACCTTCAAAATCACCTTTGAACACCAATCAACACTGAACACTTCCAAAAAACACAATTTGAGTACTCCCAATTACACCACTGAATACTACTAAAACACCGCTGAATTCAATCAAAACACCCTTCAACACCTTCAAAACACCTTTGAACACCTTCAAAACACCTTTGACACCTTCAAAAACACCTTTGAACATTTCCAATCAACACTGAAACACTTCCAAAAAAACACAATTTGAGTACTCCCAATTACACCACTGAATACTACTAAAACACCGCTGAATTCAATCAAAACACCCTTCAACACCTTCAAAACACCTTTGAACACCTTTGAACACCTTCAAAAAAACAACATTTGAACACACTCAAAACACCTTTGAACACCTTTGAACATTTCCAAACAACACTGAAACACTTCCAAAAACACCATTTGAGTACTCCCAAATACACCACTGAATACTAAAACACCACTGAATACACTCAAAACACCACCAAAATCACCATAAACTAAGATCAACACCCACATCCCACAACACCCACAACCCACAACACCCACAATTTTTTCTCGTTTTATCTAATTTCATCAGAAAGTCACAACACCCACACCCCCCATTTTTTTCTCGTTTTAACCCTTTTAGTTCATTAAAGTTAATAAGGGGACACACTACATCAGAAAAAGTCCCAACAACAACCCACTTATAACATTTTTTTTTTCGGTATCTCTAGTTCGACAACAACACCCACAACACCCACATCCCACAACACCCATGAACATTTCCAAAACACTATTTGAGTACTCCCAATTACACCACTGATTACTACTAAAACACCGCTGAATTCAATCAAAACACCCTTCAACACCTTCAAACACCCTTGAACACCTTCAAAGCACTCTTGAACACTTTTCAAAAACACCTTTGAACATTTCCAATCAACACTGAAACACTTCCAAAAACACCATTTGAGTACTCCCAATTACACCACTGATTACTACTAAAACACCGCTGAATTCAATCAAAACACCCTTCAACACCTTCAAACACCCTTGAACACACTCAAAACACCCTTCAACACCTTCAAAACACCTTTGAACACCTTCAAAACACCTTTGAACACATTCAAAACACTCTCATAATCATTTGAACACACTCAAAACACCTTTGAATAACCTCAAAACACCTTCGAACACCTTCAAAACACCCTTGAACACCCTTGATCACCTTCAAAAAAAACAACATTTGAACACACTCAAAACACCTTTGAACACCTTTGAACATTTCCAAACAACACTGAAACAC